>NC_056733.1:1412351288-1412542134 GCF_019279795.1 Protopterus annectens
TGTTTGAATTGCTATAGGGACTGCTTCAAAGTAAGACAACTCACTGCCAGTTTGTCAGTGGAATTGCCTCAAGTGCATTTGTGCCATGTAATAGTTTATTTACTAGTTTGTTCTTCAGAACGTCCAGAAAACTTCAGAACAGTAATTGAGAATTTCAGTTTCTTATTAAAACATTCCAATTATCTACTGGGGGGAAAGAGGAACATGACTGGTGTTAAATAGTATCCTGTGGATTATACCAAATGCTTAACTGCAAATGGCTTGTATAGGAATTTATAATTACTTTTCCGTTTCCAAATTGAAGTGTTTAAAATATTTCCGAAATCCTAAGCCTTCTGGGTTATAGATTTTTTTCAGTCTTGTAAAAAGCTTTTTTCATCAAACAAGGGCAGCTCCAGCGTGTGTAATTTGCTTACCTTCTGAACTTAAAACACTTTGCATTGACCTAGCTAATGTACATTGCAAGTTGGTTGCTTCGGGAAAACAAAAGAAAATAATGTTGGGGGTGGAGGTGACGCAAGTGGTGGCTTGGATTGCAAGAATCCAATTGGCTGCCACCACTTGCTTTACCAATAATTTTAAAACATGATTTTGTACAAGAACTTTAATGTGAGCTTAATGTAAAAACCTGCTGAATCATAACTAAGGTAATTTACACATTCAGTTACGATTTCGGCATGTTTTACATTAAGCTCACCTACAAATCTTGAATACAGTTTCTCACGCTTGTGGAAGGCACTTGGGGGGTAACTGCTTGCAATTGTAAGCTTCTCATGGCATGCTCTGTGTTGAGCACAGAGGAGCCATGAGAAGGTACTGGGGTTAATGAGTTAAGAGCAACTGTTATTAGTGACGCTTGAACATTGTAAATCCATCATCCTCTCCTGTGTTTAAGGAGGAGCCCAAGCTAGGCCTGTGGAAATTGTGAACATAAAGTTGTCTAGTTTAATATTAAGGGCAATGAGCTAAAGCAGTTAGACAGATATGGACAGAAAGGTGTCTTAAATCTCTGGGAAGTGTAGGTGTGGGAGTTGCATTCCTCTTTAGGGCAGTATTATGCGATAGGTCTGAGGAACATTTCAGAGTTGTGTGTGAAGTGGCTGCTGCTTGATTAGCTGTTATAACAGAAAAAATTGTTTAGCGTTTTAGAAAATTGAAGATGTTCTTCATGTTTCACTGTTAGTCATTACATTTGGGTAATCTGCTGGCAGGTTGCCCTCACTCGGCCTGAATTCCAAAGTCTTGTGTCCTGCGTCAGTTGCGGTCTCCCCTTCCATTACGTCAGGGGTATAAAACAAGCAGCAGACGCCATTTTCTCCAGTCTTTCTTGCTGTGCGGTGCCCGAAGCAGAAGCATTTCACAAGTGCCTGTCGGCCAACTCCTGAAATTTTCGAATTCGAGTTTCAGAACCGAAGTCTTCACTAAAGCCAAGTACCCCATTGGAAAACTTTTTTTTCTTACTCCATTCCGATGTCAGAAAAAGTTAATTGTATTACTTGCGGGAAGCAAATACTTCAAGGATTTCCATTTATACTATATTGCTTGCCTAGGCCCTGATCACAATGTGCCTGGCTGTCGGTTTTGTACTAGATTTAACCAACGCACTATTAAGCGTAGGTATATTTTTGCTTCAAAATATTTTGGAAACAGATTTAACTACCCTGAAATGTCGTCTGATAGCAATCCGACTACCGGAGTACACAAACGCAAAAATAAAGGACAGACCGAGGTCCAAAACGGACTAAGCTTCTCCTAAGCCAGTCACTGGTACTCAGTGAGGCGTTTCGCAGCCCCTGATGACTGCTATTTTCGAGTCAAAAGCCCCTACTGAGACCCATGTGGAGTCCGGCACGATGCGAGATACTCAAGTATTGTACCCACGGATGTCTCTCCCTCTGGGTCCGGAGCCACTGAGCAGGCACAGACTTATGAGGGTGTATTCAGGCCTCAACATTTTTATATAAAACCGACAGCTACAAAACCAAAGACAAAAACAACTTCTAAAGCTAAACTGATGCATGAGCCACGTGCACAGGCCGCTATGCCTAAAAAACAGATCAAAATGGCTGAAGACCTAATTACCTTGATCAGGGGTTCCCAATCTCCTCCTGATAAGCGACCTAGGCAAGACGCTGTTTATGAATCTTCAGATCAGGTTTCTATTTCTTCTGATTCCTCTTCTGATCAGGAATTATCTATTCCTCCCTATGAGGATTCTGATGCAGAGGAATCTATCCCATCTGCATCACCTCCTGAGGATTATTAATTTGGAGAAACCTTGCATACTTTGAGGGAGCATTTTCACTGGGAGAGTCTAGATTTCTCAATCAAAAAGGAGGCTCAGGGATTTCCTTCTCCCTCAGCACAGGCCTTTATAGCCATACCCCTGTTTTAGACATTGTGGATGATGTTTTCGGAATCAAGCTTGACTCCTTACCTCCGGCTCCCAGCAAGCCTGACAGATATTACAGGGTCCCTGACTCTCTCAAACTTTTATTTAGAAATCCTGCTGCTGACCCTGAAACTATTTCACAGGGTCCAAAGGGAGTTGAGGCCTCAGCGGCAAAACATCCTACCCCCTCTGACAGATTCCAGGGCACTGAATAAATGGGGAAAGAAAGTTTATACATCTGCAACCTTGGTATTTGGGGCCCTAAACTGCCAGATGTTCGTGTTACCCTGCTGCAGTCATCACACTTGGGTTATCTTGTCAGGCGGTCCGGCAGTCGGCCGGAATTCCAAAGTCTTGGTCCGGCGTCTGTTGCTGTCGCCTCTTCCCTGACGTCAGTGTGCCAGGGGTATGTATAATGCAACAGACACCATTTTCTTCAGTCTTTCTTGCCGCGCGGTGCCTGAAGCAGAAGCATTTCGTAAGTGCCGGTCGGCCGACTTCTGAGATTTTCTAATTCGAATTTCAGATCGAAGTCTTCTATAAAGCTAAGTACCCCGTTGGGGAAATTTTTCTTGCCTCAGACCGATGTCAGAAAAAGTTAATTGTATTTCTTGTGGGAAGCAAATACCTCAAGGATTTTCATTCTTTATTGCATACCTTGCCTAGGCCCAGACCACGACGTCACTTGTAGGTTTTGTGCTAGGTTTGATAAGCGTACTAATAAGACGCTTTGATTTCGCACGACACTACTTCGGTAGGAAATTTAACTACACCATGCCATCGGAGCAACAGACTACCGGCGTGCACAAAAAACGCATTAAGGATAGACAGCCCAGGCCTAAGCCAGATTCCGAGACCTCGGCTGATCCGGTGTCTGGTTCTCCGGTCCTCAGTGAGGCTCCGACACAGCCCCTGACTACTGCAGATCTGGAACCAGAGACCGCTACGGAAATTTTGACGGAATGTACCAGGCCGACAGCCTTTTACTTCAGGCCCTTCCGATTTTGCTTCTAAAGACTGCTTCAGAAACGCCATCGGTTTCTGAAGGCGTTTTCAGACTGACTACTCTTACCATTAAAACGTTTTCTAAGGTTAAGACTCCTAAATCTAAAAGGACTGCACTTCAGTCTCCTGTTCAAGGCCCTATGCCTAAGAAACAGATGCTCAAAATGGCTGAAGATTTGATTTCTTTAATCAGGGGTTCACAGCCCCCTCCTGACAAAAGGCCTAGACAAGAGGAAGATTATGCTATGCTTCCTCTGAGCAAATGTCCATTTCTTCAGACTCCTCTGAGGACCAAGACTATTCCTTCTCTCCTTATGAAGATTCTGATTCTGAGGACTCTGTTCCCTCAGCTTCTCCTCCTGAAGACTACTCCTTTGGGGAAACTTTACACACTGAGGGAACATTTTCACTGGGAAGGTCAGGACTACTCTGATTCAAAGAAAAGGCTCAGTTTCTTTTACTCCCCCAACACAGACCACTTGCCATCCCACCAGTTTTGGACATTGTGGATGATGTCCATTTAGAATCCAGTTTCAACCCAGACTTCTCTACCTCTTGCTCTGGCTAAGCCTGATAGATACTACAAGAGTGCCTGATTCCCACAAATTTCTTTACAAAAGCCCAGTAGCTGACCCAGAGACCATATCCCAGGGTCCCAAGGGGGCTAAGGCTTCTATGGCTAAAAACCCAGTACCTACTGATAGGGATTCCAGAGCACTAGGCAGGTGGGGGAAAAAGGTTTACACCTCAGCCACACTAGCTATGAGGGCACTGAATTGTCAATTTCATATGCTTAAGTATCAGCAATTTCTAATCTCTCAGTTAAAGCAAACAATAACCACTATCCCTCAACAAACTGAATTGAAAGTAGTACAGGATCTTTTGCACGCCACTGAGCAGGTGGGCAAACATACCTTACAATGTGGGTTTGATTCTTTGGAGGCCTCCTGCAGAGCAGCTGTCACTGGGTCTGTTATACGTAGGCATGCTTGGTTAAAGGAACAAACTCTGCCTGATCATGTTAAAGCAAAACTACTAGATGCTCCCTTACAGCAGGATGTTCTTTTTGGAGTTAAAGCAGAAGAAGTTTTAAAGAAAATGGAAGATAAGGCAAAATCAATGCAGACAGTCAAAGATTTCCTACAAGTACAACCCCCTCGCTTCAGCGGAAACTGGCCAACAAAAAGTTGGTCCTTTCCAGCCACTGACAGACCGCAGAGGGGTAAATACAGACTCCCAAGGGGCAGAGGACAACCACAAGCCCAGTATAAACCTCGCCAATGGGGCACTACAACACAGAAGGGAGGAGAAGACAGGTCTTAATCCACTAGAAGGCAAACTCAATGACTTGCACCTCATCTGGCCAAGCAATACTCTCTTGGCAGCCCCCTTGGGGGGAAAACTCGCACTTTTTGTAGAAAACTGGCACATTGTCACAAAGGACAAATGGGTCCTAGACATAATTTCACAAGGATACAGATTCCACTTTCACACCTTGCCAATGAAAAGAGGAATGCCAAACCTGCCACAAAATCAATGGGCAGAGGCACAAGAGCAAATTACAGCTCTCATGGACATGAGACATTCAACTGGTACCTACTCGAGAGCAAGGTCAAGGATTTTACTCAAGACTCTTTCTAGTGCCCAGAAAGGACAATGCCTTGAGACCAATTCTGGACCTTTCAATTCTTAACACTTAAGTACCCAAATTCAAGATGCTAACACTGCAGCAGCTACTTCCCATGTTGGGCAAGGAAGCATGGCTAGTAAAGTTGTACCTCAAGGAGGCATACCTGCATGTCCCCATCAGACAAAGTTGCAGAAGATACCTCAGTTTCATTGCAGGTTCAACCCATTACCAATTATCTGCACTGCCCTTTGGCTTATCTACTGCGCCCAGAGTTTTCACAAAATGCCTGGCACCAGTAATTGCATACTGCAGACAAAGAGGAATTCAAATATATCCATACCTGGACGACTGCCTCATCCAAGCAGAAAGCAAAGACATTCTCTTACATCATCTGGCCTTTGTAAAGCATCTACTAAACTGCCTGGGGTACACAGTAAACGAAAAGAAGTCAAAACTAGTACCCTCACAAAAAAATGACATTCCTGGGTGCCAGCTTGAATACAACGGCCCAGAAGGCTTGTCTTACGCCAGACCAACTACAACTAACTCAGTATTTCAAGACAATGGCAACAAAGGCCCAATTAACTGCAAGAAAAATTCTGCAGGCTTTGGGCTTAATGGCATCTTGCATTCTAATGCCATTTGCAAAGCTGCATATGAGGAAATTAGTGGTACCTAAAAAGTGTATGGTCTCAACACAGCCACAGCTTGGACACTATCTCTCATTCCCTGCCTACAACAGTAATTTCTATGGTGGTCACAGGCATGTCACCTCAACAAGGGTCAGCCTTTCACCTTGCCCCCAGCCAGGCAAACTATCACAATAGATGCTTCAGACTACGCCTGGGGGGCATACATGGCAGGGCAATGCATTCAAGGCCTATGGACTGCAGATCAAATAAATCTGCACATAAATCAAAAAGAGATGCTAGCTGTACAGAAAGCTCTGACAGCCTTCAAGTGTCTATTACATCCAGGACAACTTGCAATAAAGACTGACAGCACCACAGTTATGTGGTACATAAACAAACAAGGGGGTACACATTCCTACTCTCTATGCAGGCAAGCAATGATCTTATGGAACACAGCTCTGGCCTACCAAGTGTAGTTACAAGCTCAATTCCTGCCAGGACAGAAGAACACATTGGCAGACGACCTGAGCAGAAACATCAAAGATCCCCACGAGTGGAAACTAGACCCACAGATATTTGCAAAGATAACTCAAAAATAGGGCCTACCAAACATAGACCTGTTTGCCAGTCCTCAAAACTACCAACTGACAATTTTGTACGAGGACATTTCACCATCAAGCTTGGAAAGTGGACTCTCTCTCTTTCAGTTGGAAAAACCTGACAGCGTATGCCTTCCCTCCATTACCTCTCCTCACAAAGGTTCTTATGAAGGTCAAAAAGGAGAGACCACGACGGATTCTCATAACCCCCCGACTGGCCACTCCAGCACTGGTACCCACTATTGAAAAATATGGCTCACAGCATATTGCCTCAAATACCCCATTTGCTCACACAGCAAAACAAACATTCTTCACAGCCAGCTCAAAACTTTAAATCTGGCTGCATGGCAAATCAACTAAACATCCAACCAACTCCTCTTTCACAAGCAGTTCTGGGTGTTCTTCTGGAAGCCAGGAGGCCAAGCACCAGGAAGGCTTATTCGGACAAATGAAAAAGGTTTTGTGCCTGGAACCAAGCTAAAGGCCAAGAGACAATTCAGCCTCTCATGCCTCACATTCTACAGTATTTAGCGGAGATGTTGCACAAAGGACTTTCCTTTTCCTCAGTTAAAATCCATGCTTCAGCTATTTCAGCACACTACAACACGGATCCACCTTTTTCACATCCTCTTCTAAGGCAGTTCCTCAGAGGGGCAAAAAACATTGAACCACCCAGGAGAGCTCCTACACCAACATGGGACCTCAACTTTGTTCTGGAAAAACTAACGCTACTTCCCTTTGAACCAGCTTTCTCTGCAGATCTTCAGTTCCTATCATGGAAGACTGCCCTCCTCCTAGCAATAACTTCAGCTAGGAGAGTCTGAGCTACAGGCACTACTGGCAGTGGAACCTTTCCTCATTTTTCATCAAGACAGAGTTTCTCTACGAACTAATCCTTCCTTTATGCCCAAGGTGGTTTCCATTGTAGCTTTAAATCAAACCATCCACTTACCCACCTTCCCCAATCCACAGAACAAAGGTGACACTTCTGCATTCCTTGGACATTCACAGGCAGCTTCGCTACTACTTGGAACATTACTGTAGTGTTGTCTGGTCTTATCAATAATTGTCCTGGATGCAGGAGGTCCTTGAAAGCTGTAATTGCATTTATCACTGCCAGCATTTCTTTTTGATTGATGTGAAGGTGCTTTTCCTTTTGGGACCATTTGCCCTGAATGCACCTGTCTGTCATGTGCGCCCCCCAGGCGTAATCTGAGGCGTCTGTTGTGATGACTTTATTTGCTTGAGGCTTGCAGAATGGGAGACCTGTGTTTGTTTGACATGCTTGGGCCCACCATAGAAATTCCTTTTGCAAACATGGAATTATTGGTATTATTGTTTCCAAACTGTGGCTGTGTTGAGACCATAGGTTTTTTAGGTACCATTGAAGTTTCCTCATATGCATAGGACATTGCATACAGTTCTGCTATACCCATCATGGGAAACCAGTTCCTGCTACCATTAGATCCCACTCTACCAGGGCAACAGCTACCTCTACAGCCTTTCTCAGGGGGGTTCCAACCAAGGAAATTTTAGAAGCTGCAACTTGGAGTTCAGTACACACCTTTACCAAACACCATCCCCTACCTCTTTACTCTAGGTCCAGGGCAGGCTTCTCCACTGCAGTTCTGCAGGGCCTGATTGCCTCCACTAACCCTCTATGATACCTCCATCCTACCTTAGCTTTGGGATTCAACCCAAGTGTGATGACTGCAGCAGGGTAACACGATGAACATAGTACAGTTTTGTACCTACCATAAATGTAGATGTTCGAGTGTTCACCCTGCTGCAGTCCAGGTTACCCTCCCTCCATCTCCTCTGATCTGCTGGAAAAATCTCTCTTTTATGCCTTAATGATGTATTTGCTTATAGCTGAAGGGATTTTGTCTTTGTGCAGTGTTCACTCCATTTGCTGCTAATTCTGACCACCTTTTTGTGGGCACCTGACATCTGGGGCAAGAAAAACTGAAGAAAATGGCGTCTGTTGCATTATATATACCCCTGGCGCACTGACATCAGGGAAGAGGTGACAGCAACCGACGCCGGACCAAGAATTTGGAATTCCGGCAGACTGCGGGACCGCCTGACGACAGGATAACCCAAGTGTGATGACTGCAGCAGGGTGAACACTCGAACATCTACATTTATGGTAGGTACAAATATGCTCAAGTATCAACAACATGTTATGGGATCGCTGAAACAAAATTGTTGATTTCTGAATGTGCAGAAAATAAAGAATTGCAGGACTTATTGCATGCAGATGAACAAGTTGGAAAGCATACATTGCAATGTGGTTTTGATTCCTTAGAGGCCTCCCGCAGGGCCACAGTTACTGGATCTGTGATTAGGAGGCATGCCTAGCTAAAAGAGCAAAATTTACTTGATCATGTTGAAGCTCAATTACTGGATGCACCTTTACAGCTGGATACCCTGTTATTAAGGCAGAAGAGGTTTTAAAGAAAATGGAAGACAACGCTAAGTCTGTGCAAACTGTAAAAGACTTACAAGTACAGCCACCAAGATTCAGTAGACACTGGCCTTCAAACAATTGGTCCTTTCCTGTGTCCGACAGAGCTCAAAGGGGCAAATCCAGACTCCCTAAAGGTTCTAGATACCGGGCACAAGATTCTTACAGGTCAAAGCAATGGGATGCTTCTACCTCCAAATCTGGAGGAGATAAAGCGCAACCCTGCAGAAAACAGTCCCAATGGCTTCCCTCTGCCATCACCAAGCACTTACCTTTTGGCAGCACTCTGGGGGGGGGGGGTAATTGGCACTTGGCAGTTAATAACCCAAGACAAGTGGGTGCTAAACATAGTATCACAGGGATACAGATTCCATTTCCATACTCTGCCAATGGCAAATGGTTGGCCGGATCTGCCAAAAAATCAATGGGCAGAGGCACAAACAGGTTGCATTCCTCATGGATATGGGGGCTATTCAGCCACTACCAGAGCAGGAAAAAGGGCAAGGCTTTTACTCTACTGTTCGTGGCACCCAGAAAGGACAAGGCCTGGAGGCCAATATTCGATCTATCAATTTTGAACACATTCCTGGACATTCCAGAATTTGGAATGCTGACTTTGCTGCAGCTTCTGCCCATGCTGGGCAAGCATGCTTGGCTGGTGACTTTAGACCTAAGAGGCATGCCTGCATGTCCCAATAAGGGAATCGTGCAGAAGATACCTCTGTTTCAAGGCTGGCTTAATGCATCACCAATTCTCTGCACTTCCCTTTGTAAAGACCCTGGGCGCAGTAGATAAGCCAAAGTGCCTGGCACCAGTAATTGCTTTTTGCAGACAGAAGTATACAAATATATCCTTACTTGGACGACTGTCTCATTCAAGCAGAGAGCAAGGACATTCTTCAGCACCTGACGTTTGTGAAAAGACTTTAACATGCCTAGGGTACACAATAAATGAAAAGCAATCACAACTGGCACCCTCTCAAAAGATAACATTCCTGGGTGCAAGCTTGAATACAACTGCCCGGATGGCTTTCCTCACGCCAGACAAAGGCAACTGACTACTTCAAACTGATGGCAACAAAAACAGTTATCTGCAAGACAAACTCTGCAGGCTTTGGGGTTCATGGCATCCTGCATCCTACTGATTCCATATGTAAGACTGCATACGAGGAAACTTCAATGGTACCTAAAAAGTTTATGGAGTCAACATTGTCAGTCTGGAAACAATAATTCCTCTCCCTGCCTACAACAGGAGATTCTATGGTGGGCAAAGGCATGTCACCAAAATATGGGACGGGCCTTCACTCTACCCCCTGCGAGCCAAACCTTAACAGACTCATCAGAGTATGCATGGGGGGTCCACCTGGTGGGAAGATGCATTCAGGGCATATGGACCCCAAAACAAATGCATCTGCATATCAACCAAAAAGAGATGTTAGCTGTCAAAATGCCCTGACAGCCTTCAAGGACTGACTTCATGCAGGACAACTACTGATAAAGACTGACAACACCATGGTTATGTGGTATATAAACAAGCAGGGGGGCACGCACTCCTACAACCTTTGCAGACTAGCCGTGGCACTGAGACACAGCTTAGACTTTCCAAGTACATCTTCAAGCTCAATTCCTGCCAGGAAAACAAAATACTCTGGCAGACTATTTAAGCAGAAACTTTATGGACCCTCACGAGTGGAAGCTAGATCCACAAGTGTTCAGCATGATAAAGAAATGGGGGAGCCCGGACATAGATCTATTTGCCTCTCCTCAAAATTATCAATTGAAAAGATTCCGCAGAAGGACTTATCACAGACAAGCATGGAAAGTGGACGCCCTTGCCTTCAATATGAAAAACCTATCAGTTTGCACCTTTCCTCCTCTTTCTCTTCTTCCTAAGGTCCTAATAAGTCAGACGAGAAACCAAAGATGATACTAATTGCCCCGGACTGGCCCTGCCAATACTAGTACCCAATCCTAAGGAACTTGTCTCAATACACAGTTTGGACCGTACCTCAAAGACCTCAATTACTGTCCCAGCAAAACAATCAGATCCTACACAATCCGCTCCAAACACTGAACCTGGCAGCATGGCTAATCAGGTAGTTATGTAAACACCTCTGAGTAAAGCTTTGGAAGTCATTTTGGAAGCTAGAAGACCTAGTGCTAGAAAATGTTATGCTGATAAATGGAAGAGATTCTGTGCTTGGAATCAAGCACAAGGAACTGATATGGCAAAGCCAAATATTCCTCCGATATTACAATACTTGACTGAGATGCTTGACAAAGGCCTGTCTTTCTCATCAGTAAAAATCCATGCCTCTGCCATTTCAGCTCATTACAATATGGAGCCACCAATCTTTTCTCTTCCTTTACTAAAGCAATATCTTAGAGGAGCCAAAAATAAGGCCTCTCAGAAGATCACCACTACCTGCATGGGACCTCAACTATGTGTTGGAAAAGCTCACCCTGCCTCCATTTGAACCAGCTGCTACTGCAGATCTAAAGTTCTTATGGAAAACAGCTCTGCTCCTAACAATTACTATACCAAGAAGAGTCTGAGCTACAGGCCCTCATGGCTGTGGAGCCTTTTATCATATTTTACCCAGATAGGGTGTCAGAGGACCAATCCTTCATTTATGCTTAAGGTGGATTTCCTATGTGGCTCTTAACCAAACTATTCATCTGCCAAACTTTTATCCAAATCCGCAGAACAAGGGGGAGAGTTCTGCATTCCTTGGACGTATACAGACAGCTAAGATTCTACTTGAGCAGGACTAAAGCTCTAAGAAAAACTGAGCGATTACTAGTGACATATGCTGCAGGATCAGAAGGAAAGGCTATTTCAAAGCAGACTATTTCAAAGTGGGTAAGCCACTGCATTCGTTTTTGCTACTTACACCATGGCAAACCTGTACCCAAGGGGATTAGGTCTCATTCCACCAGAGCTGCAGCTACTTCAGCCTTTCTCAGAGGAGTACCAACCAAAGACATTCTAGAGGCTTCTACTTGGAGTTCTGTAACACCTTTACAAAGCATTATCATTTGCCTCTCTTAAGTCCAGGGCAGGCTTTGCCACTGCAGTTCTGCAGGGCCTTATAGCCACCCTAATGCTGTTTAACTCCAGCCTCCCATCCATAGCTTTAGGATTCTTTCCAAACGTAATGACCAACAGTGAAATTCTAACATAGTACAGTTGTGTACACTTACCATAAATGTAGATGTTGGTGTATTCACTGTTGCAGTCCAGGTTACCTGCCCGCCATCCCCGTTTCATTCTGGAGATGTCCTTCAAGGATGCATCTGCAGTCCTAACATATGGGTTGTCCTGCCTCAGGCAGCCCTTCGGTCGGCCAGATTCCAAAGTCTGGGTCTGGCCTCGGCTGATGTCGCACTTCACCCGACGTCATAGCTGCTGTTTATTGGGTATAAAGGCATCAGCCGACGCCATTTTCCTCAGTCTTTCTTGCTGCGTGGTGCCCGAAGCAGAAGCTGTTCGCAAGTGCCAGTCGGTCAGATCCAGAGATTTCTACTACCGAAGACTTCTAAAAAGCTAAGTACCCCGTTGGGGACTCTTTCTTGCCTCAGCCGATGTCAGAAAAAGTAAATAATTGTTTAACTTGTGGGAAACAAATACCTCATAAGGATTTCCACTCTTACTGCCTTCCTTGCTTAGGCCCAGACCACGACGTATCAGCTTGTCTAGCCTGTGCTTCCTTCAACCGACGGACACTTAGACGTCGGTCGGAGTTTGCAGAGGAGTTTTTTGGTCCCGCTTTTGCTTACAAAATGCCGTCGGAGACTCCGGCTACACAAATAGCTAAAAAGCGCAAGGAAAAGCACCGACACTCGCGGTCCGCGGTTTCGGCTGAAACAGCGGTTAGGCCAACAGAGTGTCTCTGTTTCGGTTGAAACAAGAGTCCTCTGTTCTTCCTTTGGCCGAAAGCATGCCTGCTATAGCAGAGGCCTCACGGAGCATGGTCGAATCTGCTACTGAAATTTCTGCTACAGAAGCAGGCACCCAGGATTTGTCATACTATTCCTTTAGACATATCTACCCCTGCACGTGGGGCTGCTAGACCCCCTGCTTCTATGTCTATCAAGGCTTTTGCCAGGGCTAAAGCAGCTAAATCTTCTAAGGCCTTACCTGCTAAATCTCCCCCACATAGGCCTACCTCTAGTTCACAAATACTCAGCCTGGCTGAGGATCTCATTTCTTTGATCAGGGGATCCCAACCTCACCCAGACAGGGCCTCTCAGCTCCCTTCAGATAAGAGGCCTAGGACTGAACCCCCGGAACCTGTCTCTACAGACTATTCCTCGGAGGATTCGGACATTACAGACCCTCAGGAAGGCCCATATTCTCCTTATGAGGATTCTGATGCAGAAGACTCCATTCCTTCTGCTTCTCCTCCTGAAGAATTTTCTTTTGGGGAAACCTTACATGCTATGAGGGAGCATTTCCAATGGCAGGGCCAGGATTTTTCAGATTCAAGGAAAAGGCCAAGGACTTTTTTACACTTACCACAGCATAGGCCTTTAGCCATTCCTCCAGTACTAACAGTAGTTGATGATGCATTTAATGATGCCTGTACTGCTCCTGATTCTCTTCCTCCGGCCCCTGCCAAGCCTGACCGATATTACAGGGTTCCGGACACGCACTACCATTTGTATAAGGCTCCTGTTGCAGACCCCGAAACCATTTCACAGGGCCCGAAAGGTGTGGCAGCTGCTTCTGCCAAAAACCCTCTCCCCTCTGATAGGGAATCTAGAGCATTAGAGAGATGGGGTAAAAAGGTTTATACTTCTGCTGCTCTTTCAGCTAGGGCCTTAAACTGTCAATTTCACATGATTCAGTATCAGGAATTTTTGTTAGACCAGCTAAATAAAAAAACTGTCCTCTCCTGAACCTATAGACCGCAAGTCTCTTCAGGATTTGGTACATAACTCTCAGCAGGTCAGTAACCATTTCTTAAAATGTGGCTATGATGCACTGGAGGCTTCCTTTAGATCAGCTATGACTGGAACAGTGATTCGAAGACATGCATGGTTAAAAGAACAATCTTTACCAGACCATTTTAAATCAAAACTCCTAGATGCTCCCATGGAGAAACAAAGTTTATTTGGCTCCCCTGCACAGGAGGTTCTAAAGAAGGTGGAGGAAAAAGCAAAATCTGTCCAAACAGTCAAGGATTTCTTACAGGTCCAACCTCCGAGGTTTAGCAGAAATTGGAATTCGAAAAATTGGTCCTTTCCAGACAACTCCAGAGCACAGAGAGGCAGAAATATACGCCCAAGAGGCAGAAATCAATCTAGGGGTGCCTACAGGGGACGTCAGTGGCAACCTACCAATCAGAGAAGTACTGCCACAGATTCAACTACAACCACCTCCACAGGACAGACACAATGACTTGATACCGCCTACCAGGGAACAACTGGAAGCTCCCTTGGGCGGAAAGTTTGCTTTATTTTCAGACAACTGGCATTACATTACAGGAGACAAATGGATTTTACAAACAATAGACAAGGGCTACAGGTTTCACTTCCACACTCTACCAAAAAAGAGGGGAATGCCAAACCTACCACCAAACCAAGAAACAGACGCTCTAAGACAAATCAACAACTTACTAAGGATGAGAGCTATAGAAAAGGTGCCACATATGGAACAAGGCCAAGGATTTTACTCCAGGCTTTTCCTGGTGCCAAGAAAAGAAAATCAATGGAGACCTATTCTCGACTTGTCCGCACTGAACACATACCTTATTGTTCCAAAATTCAAAATGCTGACCCTCCAGCAGCTTCTTCCTATGCTGGGCAAGGAGTCTTGGCTGGTGACTCTAGATCTCAAGGAGGCATACCTGCACGTCCCTATACGACCAGATTGCAGAAGACACCTCCGATTTCTTGCAGGATCAGAGCATTATCAATTCTCAGCATTGCCCTTTGGCTTATCTACTGCGCCCAGAGTATTCACGAAATGCCTGGCATCAGTAATTGCTCATTGCAGACTTCTGGGAATTCAAATTTACCCATACCTGGACGACTGCCTAATACAAGCGGACAACAAGGCAAAATTAACAAAAGATTTGGAAAATGTCATACAACTGTTGCAAGCCTTGGGATACACAGTCAACATGCAGAAGTCAAGACTAGTACCATCCCAAAGGATAACATTCTTGGGGGCAGAACTGGACACCAACTCAGATGGCCTTTCTCACAGAAGAAAAACAAAAACTACCAGGCTATTTCATGTCATTAACAAAACAAACTCAGCTCACTGCAAGGAAAATCCTGCAAGCCCTGGGTTACATGGCATCCTGCATAATATTGATTCCGCATGCCAGGCTACATATGAGAAAGTTACAATGGTACCTAAGGAATGTATGGTCTCAACACCAGCACAGTCTAGAAGACCAGATTCCAATAATTCCATACCTGAAGCAAGAATTCCTATGGTGGGCTCAGGCCTGTCAGTTGAACACAGGCTTGCCTTTCCACAAGCCTCAGCCAAGCCAAACCATCACCACGGATGCCTCAGACCTAGGATGGGGGGCTCACATGGTGGACAAGTGTATACAAGGCCTATGGACCCAAGACCAGCTGAATCTACACATAAATCTAAAGGAGATGCTGGCAGTGAAATATGCGATCCAGGCATTCAGACCACTCCTTCAACAGGGTCATCTGCTCATAAGGACGGACAATACCACAGTCATGTGGTACATCAACAAACAGGGAGGTACGCATTCATATCCTCTATGCCGGATGGCAATGGACCTGTGGAATGTGGCCCTGAACCTTAACATTCTACTTCAGGCCAGATTTGTACCAGGAAAAGAAAATTCTCTAGCAGACACCTTAAGCAGAACTACCACGGATGCTCACGAATGGATGCTACATCCAGATATTTTCAAAGCCATAACAATGAAATTGGGACTACCACAGATAGACCTGTTTGCCTCCCCACACAATCACCAATTGAAGAAATTCTGCACAAGAGCATACCACCCACTTGCTTGGAGGGTGGATTCACTTTCCTTCAGCTGGAAAAACCTGACAGCATATGCATTTCCACCTCTTCCCTTGATGTACAAAGTTCTACTGAAGATCAAAGAGGATCAACCAAGGGTAATTCTGATAGCTCCAGACTGGCCGAGACAACATTGGCACCCGCTACTGAGAAGCATGCCTCTGACACATGCATGGCATCTACCTCTATGTCCCTTACTGCTAACACAGGACAACTACAAGATCCTACATCCAAACTTGAAAACACTGCAACTAGCTGCTTGGAATATTGCATAACACAAAATAACCCAGATTTATCTCAGAGGGTTAAGGACATTATCCTGGAGGCACGCAGACCTTCCACAAGGAAGACTTATTCAGCCAAGTGGAAAAGATACCTCATTTGGAGTGCAGCAAAGGGAGAAAATGTCTCATTGGCAAACATAGCACACATCCTGGAATATTTAGCAGAGCTGTTCCATAATGGCCTGTCTTACTCCTCCATTAAGATTCATGCATCAGCAATTTCAGCAGAATACAACTTGGATCCGCCTGTCTTCTCTCATCCTCTACTCAGGCAGTTCTTGAGAGGAATCAAAAATGTAAAGCCTCCAAGGAAACCGCCTTTACCTACATGGGATCTCAACTTTGTGCTGGAAAAGTTAACTTCCCCCTTTTGAACCAGCAGCAACAGCAGATTTACAATTCTTGTTTTGGAAAACTGCTTTCCTACTAGCAATCACTTCAGCAAGAAGGGTATCTGAGTTACAGGCATTAATGGCAGTACAACCCTTCCTTATCTTCCATCAGGACAGAGTCTCTCTGAGAACCAACCCTACCTTTATGCCAAAAGTGGTCTCCAGAGTATCATTGAACCAAGCGATTCATTTACCTACATTCTTCCAGGGGGGAAAGACTGCTACATACCTTGGATGTGCACAGACAATTACGCTACTACCTGGACAGAACTAAGACCAGCAGAAAAACTGACCAGCTTTTGGTAGCATTTGCAACAGGAATGCAAGGAAAAGCAATTTCAAAAGACAATTTCAAAATGGATAGGAAAGTGCATTCGTTTTTGTTACTCTTTTCATGGAAAGGCAACTCCTGATGATATCAGACCTCATTCCACAAGAGCTACAGCCACCACTACAGCTTTCCTACGAGGGAGCTCCGTGCATACATTTGCCAAGCATTACAATCTTCCTTTATACTCTAGATCCCGAGCAGGCTTTGCAACTGCTGTTTTGCAAGGGATCTTTACACCATCTTTATCTTAGTGCCTCCTCCCCCAGTTTGGCTATCCTCCCCCAGTTTGGCTATGGTATTCTACCCATATGTTAGGACTGCAGATGCATCCTTGAAGGAAATAGTACAGTTTTGTACCTACCATAAATGTAGATGTCAGAGAGGTATGCATCTGCAGTCAGGATTACCCACCCTCCTTTCCCCTCTGTGGTACTCCTAGGGTATTTACCCATCTTTCAGCTAGCTGGGGGAATCTGTTATGGTGTATTTGTTTGTATATATATATTTTTTATATTGTTTGCTCTCTTCTGTTTGGAATTATTTGCATTTATCCAAATTTAGCCTTACTAGAGGGCACCTGGCATCTGGGGCAAGAAACACTGAGGAAAATGGCGTCGGCTGATGCCTTTATACCCAATAAACAGCAGCTATGACGTCGGGTGAAGTGCGACATCAGCCGAGGCCAGACCCAGACTTTGGAATCCGGCCGACCGAAGGGCTGCCTGAGGCAGGACAACCCATATGTTAGGACTGCAGATGCATACCTCTCGGACATCTACATTTATGGTAGGTACAAAACTGTACTTTTCTTTCCTTCACTATCTTCTACAACCTAGACATGGAGGCAAGAAAAACTGAATGGCATCTGCTGCTTGTTTTATAGCCCCTGACGTCATGGAAGAGAAGACAGCAACCAACGCCAGACCCAAGGGCAACCTGCCAGCAGATTTTCCAAATGTAATGACTGCAACAGTGAATACACTCTAACATCTACATGTATGATAAGTGTACACAACTGTACTGTTTGCCCCTTTTTGTGCTTTGTCCAAATTTGTACTCAACCTTCTGTTCCCTTTGACGCGTCTCTGGTTAGATGCCGATACTTGCAAGGAGCTGAAGAGACCGTCAGTTTGATTCTGTCGGTAGATGTTCTGCTGTCTCTACTAAAGCAAGTTGGGTCTGAAATGTAGTAATCAGCCTCTCAAAGAAGTCTGTAAGGCTCCTTGGTGTTTTCAAAGAGTACTTCAAAAACTGAGTTTCCCAAGTCTCAAATGTAGAAGTTAGAAAAATGCTTTATTCTCCTTTCTCTGTTATTGAAGTCTCAAAGTAGTTTTGAGTTGTATTAAAATGTGGTAGGGTATTACTAGTGCTTTGTGTGAGGTTTCAGGCTTTCCCCTTATAAGCATTTAGGCTATTAGATGGCCTTCTACACTGCCAAACTTTTCACCCCATCAGCCTAGGACCACAGTATTCTATACAGGTGTCTTCAGTGTAGACTCCCTTGAACAGTGCTGTCAGGGTGAGGAGGTGCTCAGCACCAGAGACTAGGCTTGAGCTTTTAACACCTGTAAACCTGTCTGTCCCAGATTGTGGCAGGTCAGCCTTCGGTTCCAATGTCTTCCGTATTTCTCAGGGCTGTGTGAACCCTATTCCTGTTTTTGACTTGGGTCTGTCTTACTGGAAGTGAGGCTTTCTTTCAGTCCCATTCTTGGCTCCTGTAGGCTATAACCTCTGCCATTCCGGGTAGACTCCTGACCAAAAGGATGGCTTTGGAGTTGTAGTTGTTGCTGACAGGCTATCCTGAATGTGCTTTTGCTATTGGTCCCTCCAGTGTTTCCAGGTAGTTTCCTCAACCATGTGTACCTTCATTCAGCAGGTTTGGAGGCTAAGTGCAGGATGCCTCTTGCTTCTTGTCCATTTGCTCCGTCCCCACTGAAGCAGGGCAAAAAGTTGATCTGAGAGAGGAAACACTTTACCTCCACTGGATATGGATAAGGAAGTGGAACCCTCCCCTGATCATATATTTGAAGCTGAAAACAGAGGATGGATCACTGATCTTCCATCCTCTAGCCAGTGTGTTTCCTGCAAGTAAACCTTTTGATCTGTCCCATGTTCCTCCTGGTTAACCCCACCTAGTCAACAAGGTGGTTTGACTATTGTGGTATAACCTGCATGACAAAACATTGACATTTTATCTCAGAAATGTCCTGTCGAGATCCTTCAGCTTCCTGTGGAGTCTGACATTTATTGCAGGTCCTTTTGGTTAGTCCCTTTGTTTTAAGGGTCACTTGCAGTGACTTCAGTGCAGAATCCCACTGTTCAAGTAAGGAGTGTTGTGAGTTAAAGTAGTGAAGGGTGTTTACACCCTTTTTCATGAGGGCCATGTATTTATAGTATATGCATTGCTTCCTGCATGTGCTGATTTGAAATTGGTCAGGCTCAATATGGTAGCAAGTGGAGGCCCTTTCAGAAGCAATGTACCCAAAGCATTGGTTATGTCCTTAATTCATTTGCATATGTCCCACAGGAGGTTTAGAGTATTGCACAGTGAAAACTACCTTGGCCGAGTCTTGCCCTTTTTACTGAATGTTTTTTGTAATCTCCTTACCCTTAGCTTTGATGTTCATCGTGCATACAGCTGCAGTCATAACAGATGGGTTCTCCTGCCGTCAGGCAGATCCTCGGTTGGCCGAATTCCAAAGTCTAGGTCCGGCGTCAGTTGTCGTTGCTTCTTCCCAGACATCAGTGCGACAGGGGTATAAAGGAACCAGCCAACGCCATTTTCTTCATTCTTTCTTGCCGTGCAGTGCCCGAAGCAGAAGCAGTTCGCAAGTGCCGGTCGGCCAGCTCCTGAAATTACGAAATTTGGAAATCGAAACCGAAGTCTTCTTAAAAGCCAAGTACCCCGTTGGGGAAACTTTTCTTGCCTCAGACCGATGTCAGACAAAGTTAATAATTGTATTTCTTGTGGGAAGCAAATACCGCATAAGGATTTCTGTTCCCTCTGTATACCTTGTTTAGGCCCAGACCACGACGTCTCGGTCTGTCGCTTTTGTGCTACATTCCACAAACGCACTATTAAGTGTCGGGCAGAGTTCGCCCAGCATTATTTTGGGAAAGCATGTAACTATACTATGTCGTCGGATACTGCGACTCCGGTTTTGTCTAAAAAAACGCAAAGACAAGGACCGACACACTAGGTCCGCGGCCTCTACCGACACCACGCCAAAGCAGACTACACATGGTCCGGTTCTGAGTGAGGTGCCTACACAGCCCCTGATTATCGACTACACTTCTTTGACTGTGTCTCCTGTGCCCGAGGTTGCAGGCTCCTCTGCCCACACCCCGACTACAGATACCGAAGCCACTCTTGGCGTTGAACCTCAGAATGTGGACAGGTCCACCTCCACTCAAGGTGTCTTCAGACCTTCCTCTTTCTCCTTCAAGGCTTTCACAATGTCTAAAGCAATCATGCACCCTAAGAGAAGCTACACAGGGCCCATCTCCAGGCCCCATGCCTAAGAAACAGATGCTTAAAATGGCTGAGGATTTAATTACTCTAATCAGAGGCTCTCAGCCCCCACCGGACAAAAGGCCCAGAGTGGAGGAAGATTCCCCCTCCTCTGATCAGGGCTCCATTATTTCAGAGCATTCTGAGGAACATTCTTACTCGCCTTTTGAAGACTCTGATGCGGAGGAGTCCCATCCCTTCTGTATCCCCCCCTGAGGATTACTCATTTGGGGAAACTTTGCATACCTTAAGGGAACACTTCCACTGGGAAGGCCAGGATTATTCAGATTCCAAGAAAAGGCTCTGGGAATTTCTCGTTACCTCAGCATAGGCCTCTGGCTATACCTCCTGTCTTGGACATCCTAGATGATGTTTACTCGGAGGCCTGCCTTAACCCGGACTCTCTACCTCCAGCTCCAGTTAAGCCTGACAGGTACTACAGGGTTCCTGACTCGCACTAATTTCTTTACAAAAGCCATGCTGCTGACCCAGAAACCATCTCACAGGGCCCCAAGGGAGTTAAGGCCTCCATTGCCAAAAATCCATTGCCTTCAGAGAGAGATTCCAGATCCTTAGAAAGGTGGGGGGGGTATATACCTCGGCTACCTTATCCATGAGGGCCTTAAACTGTCAGTTTCATATGCTAAAATACCAACAGTTTTTGTTATCACAATTGAAAATTAAATAGTCACAACCTGAACAACCAGACAGAGTTGCAGGATTTGATGCATAGTGCAGAACAAGTGGGTAAGCATACCTTACAATGTGGTTTTGATGCTCTAGAGGCCTCATGTAGAGCTGCTGTTACAGGATCAGTCATATGTAGGCATGCCTGGCTCAAGGAACAAGCCTTGCCTTATGTCAAAGCTAAATTACTAGATGCCCCTCTTCAAAAGGATGTACTATTTGGTGCTAATGCTGAGGAGGTATTAAGGAAAATGGAGGAAAAGGCTAAATCAATGCAAACTGTGAAAATTTCTACAGGTTCAACCCCCACGTTTTAGTAGAAATTGGCCTTCCAAAAACTGGTCCTTTCCTGCCACAGACAGACCCCAAAGAGGCAGATACAGGCGCCCGAGGGGCAGAGGACAATCCCAAGGCTCGTATAGAGGCAGACAATGGCAAGCTTCTACACAGAGGTGGTGAGGACAACTCACAATCTTTCAGAAAGCAAACCCAATGACTTTCCCCTTTGCATGCCAACCAGGTTTCAAATGGCAGCCCCCTTAGGAGGAAAGCTGGCATTATTTTCAAAAAATTGGCATGTCACAAAGGACAAATGGATCCTGGACATTACGAACAGAGGCTACAAATTCCATTTTCACACCCTTCCAAAAGAGAGGCATGCCAAACCTGCCACACAATCAAAGGGCAGAGGCACAAAAGCAAATTACAGATCTCATAAACATGAAAGCTATTCAAGAGGTACCTACGCACGAACAAGGTCAAGGTTTTTATTGCAGGCTATTTCTGGTGCCAAGGAAGGGAAAAGATTGGAGACCTATTTTGGACCTATCCATCCTAAACACATTTCTACTCGTACCAAAATTCAAGATGCTCACTCTACAGCAACTTCTTCCCATGCTGGGCAAGGAGTCTTGGCTGGTAACATTGGACCTCAAGGAGGCATACCTGCATGTCCCAATCAGACAAAATTGCAGAAGGTACCTCAGATTTCTTGCAGGTTCAACCCATTATCAATTCTCTGCATTGCCCTTTGGCTTATCTACTGCGCCCAGAGTATTCACGAAATGCCTGGCATCAGTAATTGCCTACTGCAGACTTCAAGGGATACAAATATATCCCTATTTGGACGACTGCCTGATCCAAGCGGACAGCAAGCACATTCTTCTGAAACATCTGGCTTATGTAATGTTATTGAAATCTCTGGGATACACAGTCAACAAAAAGAAATCGAGGCTAATACCCTCTTGGAAGATAATTTTCCTGGGTGCCAATTTGGACACAAACACCCAGATGGCCTACCTCACGCCAGAGAAGCAGAGGCAACTAATACAATACTTCAGAACACTAGCAAATTGCACCAGGCTGACAGCAAGGAAAATCCTGCAGGCTCTGGGATTCATGGCATCTTGCATCTTACTAATCCCATGTGCAAAGCTGCATATGAGGAGACTACAATGGTACCTAAAAAACATATGGTCTCAACACAGCCACAGTTTGGAAACAATAATACCACTAATTCCATGTCTGCAAAAGGAATTTCTGTGGTGGGCTCAAGCATGTCAAACAAACACAGGTCTTCCATTCAGCAAGCCTCAAACAAATCAAGTCATCACAACAGACTCCTCGGACTACGCCTGGGGGGGCGCACATGACAGATCGGTGCATTCAGGGCAAATGGTCCCAAAAAGAAAAGCACCTTTACATCAATCAAAAAGAAATGCTAGCATTAATAAATGCTGTGAAAGCTTTCAAGTACCTTCTACAACCAGGTCAATTATAGATAAGAACGGACAACACCACAATCATGTGGTACATAAACAGGGAGGAACACATTCTTACCCCCTATGCAGACTGGCCATGTCACTTTGGAACATGGCCATGCACTTACAAATGGAACTACAAGCACAGTACTTGCCAGGCAAGGAAAACACGCTGGAAGACCACCTAAGCAGGAATGACAGATCCACACGAATGGAAATTGCATCTAAAAGTTTTTACAGAAATAATCCAAGAATGGGGAAGGCCGGACATAGATCTCTTTGCCTCCCACAAGAATCATCAATTGACAAAATTCTGCTCAAGGATCTTCCATCCAAAGGCCTGGAGAGTGGACGCTCTTTCTTTCAGTTGGACATCAATGACAGTTTATGCCTTCCCTCCTATTCCTCTGCTGCCCAAAGTTCTATTAAAGACCAAAGCAGACTGACCAAAGATGATTCTCATTGCTCCAGACTGGCCAAGGCAACACTGGTACCCACTCCTGAGGAGCCTGACGCATTCCCCACCATGGACCCTGCCTCTAATGCCTCCTCTTCTGACTCAGCACAGTTTTCAAAACTCTTCACAGCCAGCTAAAAACACTCAATCTAGCCGCATGGAAGATTCCTTAGCATCTCAACAAGCCCTACTCTCCAAGGAGGTGCAGGATGTCATTTTGGAGGCCAAGGCCCTACTCTCCAAGGAGGTGCAGGATGTCATTTTGTTGGCCAGAAGGCCATCAACTAGAAAAGCTTACTCCGCAAAATGGAAACGTTTTTGTGTCTGGAATGAGAAAAAGGGCCAGGATCCTGGAAAACTGAATTTACCTCAAATACTACAATATTTGGCTGAACTGCTAAGCAGTGGACTTTCTTTCTCCTCCATCAAAATACATGCCTCAGCCATTTCTGCAGAATACAACACTGATCCACCTTTATTCTCTCACCCTCTCTTAAGACAGTTCCTCAGAGGGGCTAAGAATTTAAGGCCTCCAAGGAAACAACCAATACCTGCTTGGGATCTTAATTTCATTCTGGAAAAATTGACCTTGCCTCCTTTTGAGCCAGCTGCCTCATCAGATTTGCAATATTTGTCCTGGAAAACGGCTTTCCTTCTGGCTATCACCTCAGCTCGTAGAGTTTCAGAACTATAGGCTCTCATGGCTGTCAAGCCATTTATCTTCCATCAGGACAGGGTTTCCTTACGAACCAACCTGTCCTTTATGCCTAAAGTGGTATCCAGGGTAGGTTTAAATCAGGCCATACATTTGCCTACTTTTTATCCTAATCCTCAAAACAAAGGGGAGAGATTACTACATTCCTTGGACACCCACAGACAGCTGCGTTATTTGGACAGAACAAAGCCTTTCAGAAAATCAGAACAGCTCTTTGTGGCCTATGCGGTAGGAGCTCAAGGGAAACCAATTTCCAAACAGACTATCTCAAAATGGATAGCCCACTGCATACGCTTTTGCTATTCCTTTCATGGCAAAACTGTTCCTACAGGCATTAATACTCATTCCACCAGGGCCACTGCCACCTCTGCAGCCTTCCTCAGAGGAGTTCCTACCAAGGATATTTTGGAAGCAGCCACTTGGAGTTCTGTGCATACCTTCTCCAAGCACTACAACCTACCATTATACTCCAAATCTAGAGCAGGCTTTGCCACTGCAGTCTTGCTGGGCATTTTGGCTCCTCCTACTAGTGCCTACCACCCCTTTCTTAGCTTTGGGATTCTACCCATCTGTTATGACTGCAGCTGTATGTACGATGAACATAGTACAGTTTTGTACCTACCATAAATGTAGATGTTAGAGTGCTAATACAGCTGCAGTCCAGGATGTCCTTCAAGGATGCATCTGCAGTCCTTACAAATGGGTTGTCCTGTCGTCAGGCAGCCCTTCGGTCGGCCGGATTCCAAAGTCTGGGTCTGGCTTCGGCTGGGTCGCACTTCACCCGACGTCATTGCGGCAGTTCTTCGGGTATAAAGGCATCAGCCGACGCCATTTTCCTCAGTCTTTCTTGCCACGTGGCGCCCGAAGCAGAAGCTGTTTGCAAGTGCCGGTCGGTCAGATCCAGAGATTACTACTACCGAATACTACTTCGAAGACTTCTATAAAGCTAAGTACCCCGTTGGGGACTCTTTCTTGCCTCAGCCGATGTCAGAGAAAGTTAATAACTGTTTATCTTGTGGGAAACAAATACCTCAAAGATTTCCACTCCTATTGCATACATTGTTTAGGCCCAGGCCACGACGTAGCAGCTTGTCTAGCCTGTGCTTCTTTTAACCGACGGACGCTTAGACGTCGCTCGGACTTTGCTGAACAGATTTTCGGCTCCGATTTTGCCTACATTATGCCGTCGGATCCTCCGACTATGCAAATAACCAAAAAGCGCAAAGAAAAGGACCCCGACACTCGCGGTCCGCGGTTTCGGCTGAAACCGCGGTTAAGCAAACCACGAGTGTCTCTGTTTTGGCCGAAACTGAGCAAGCGGTTCTTTCTTCAGCCGATAACTTGCCTTCTACCGAGGCCTCTTCTACCCTGGAGAAACGGCTTCTGAAATCCAACCTCCTGATGCGATTTCACAAGATTTATCAGGCACCATTCCCCTAGATATTTCTACCCCTGCACATGGAGCTGCTAGGCCTCCTCCAGCTATGTCTATTAAGGCCTTTGTCAGGGCTAAAGCAGCCAAAGCTTCTAAGCCTGTGCCTGCCAAGCCCCCCTCTCACAGGCCCAGCACCAGCTCCCATATGCTTTCTTTGGCAGAGGATCTCATCTCTTTAATTCGTGGATCTCAGCCTCATCCAGACAGGGCCTCTCTCCCTCCTCCAGAAAAGAGGCCTAGAGCAGAGCCCCCTGAGCCAGTAGCCACAGATGATTCCTCTGACTCAGATCATACAGACCCTCCTGAGGCTTCTTCTCCTTACGAAGACTCTGATGCTGAGGAGTCCATCCCTTCAGCCTCTCCTCCTGAGGAATTTTCCTTTGGGGAAACCTTGCATGCTATGAGGGAACAATTTCAGTGGCAGGGCCAAGATTTCTCAGACTCTAGAAAAAGGCTTAGGACCTTTCTACACTTGCCACAGCATAGGCCCTTAGCTATACCTCCAGTTCTATCTGTTGTTGATGATGCATTTAATGATGCTTGCACTGCTCCTGATACTTTACCTCCGGCTCCTGCTAAGCCCGATAGGTACTACAGGGTCCCGGACACTCATCACCACTTATAAGGCTCCTTTTGCAGATCCAGAGACTATCTCCCAGGGCCCAAAAGCTGTAGCAGCTACTTCTTCTAAAAAACCCCTCCCCTCTGAAAGGGATTCCAGGTCCTTAGAGATGGGGTAAAAAAGTTTACACCTCTGCTACTTTGTCAGCTAGAGCTTTGAACTGCCAATTTCATATGATTCAATATCAAGAGTTTATGCTTGACCAGTTGACTAAAAAGCTGTCCTCTGAAGAATCTTTAGATAAAAAGTATATTCAAGAAATGTTACATAACATACAGCAAGTTAGTAACCATTCTTTAAAATGTGGCTATGATGCACTGGAGGCTTCCTTTAGATCAGCCATGACTGGCACAGTTATCAGGAGACATGCATGGTTGAAAGAACAGGCTTTACCAGACCATGTCAAATCTAAGCTTTTGGATGCACCTATGGACAAGGTCAATTTATTTGGTGCCCCCGCACAGCAGGTACTAAAAAAGATGGAAGAGGAAGCAAAATCTGTGCAAACCGTCAAAGATTTCTTACAAGTTCAACCTCCAAGGTTTAGCAGAAACTGGCCCTCCAAGAATTGGTCCTTTCCGGACTCCTCTAAGACACAGAGGCAGGAATAGGCGCTCTAGAGGCAGAAACCAATCCAGGGGTGCCTACAGGGGTCGCCAGTGGCAGGGTAACAACCAACGAGGCACCGATGCAGCCACCACCACTACAACTCAATCACAGTGATTTGGTGGTGGCGCCGCCTACCAGGGAACAACTAGAAGCACCCTTAGGCGGAAAGCTATCATTATTTTCAAAAAACTGGCACTGCATCACAAGAGAAAAATGGATTTTGCAGACTATAGACAAAGGTTACAGGTTCCATTTCCATACACTACCAGGAAAGAGAGGAATGCCAAACCTACCACCTTCTCAAAGGACAGAAGCTCTAAAACAAATATCTCAATTAAGAATGAGAGCTGTAGAAAAGGTACCATTTTCGGAGCAAGGGAAGGGATTTTACTCCAGGCTCTTCCTGGTACCAAGACAGGAAAACAAATGGAGGCCTATTCTAGACCTGTCCGCTTTAAACACATTCCTCATTGTTCCAAAATTCAAAATGCTGACCCTACAGCAGCTTCTTCCCATGCTGGGCAAGGAGTCTTGGCTGGTAACTCTAGATCTCAAGGAGGCATACCTGCACGTCCCCATCAGACCAATTTGCAGAAGATACCTCAGATTTCTTGCAGGATCAGAGCATTATCAATTCTCAGCATTGCCCTTTGGCTTATCTACTGCGCCCAGAGTGTTCACGAAATGCCTGGCATCAGTAATTGCTCATTGCAGACTTCAGGGAATTCAAATCTATCCCTACCTGGACGACTGCCTGATACAAGCGGACAACAAAAACAAACTAACAGGAGACTTACAAAGAGTCATCTACCTGCTGCAAGCCCTGGGATATACAGTCAATACAAAAAAGTCAAGACTGATTCCATCCCAAAGAATAACCTTTCTGGGTGCAGAATTGGACACATCAAAACAAATGGCATTCCTAACCACAGAAAAGAAAGAGCAACTTCCTCTCTACTTCTTGGCATTAACAAAGCAGAGCCATCTAACTGCAAGAGAAGTGCTACAAGCTCTAGGCTTCATGGCATCCTGCATAATACTGGTCCCTCATGCCAGGCTGCATATGAGAAAGCTACAGTGGTACCTAAAGAATTTGTGGTCTCAGCACAAGCACAGCCTAGAAACAAAAATTCCAATGATCCCATGCCTGAAGCAGGAGTTCTTATGGTGGGCTCGGGCCTGTCAATCAAACACAGGACTGCCCTTCTGCAAAAGCCAACCAAGACAAACCATCACGACAGATGCCTCAGACCTTGGTTGGGGGGCACACATGATGGGCAAGTGCATTCAAGGCCTATGGACTCGAGACCAGCTGCATCTGCACATAAATCAAAAGAAATGATGGCAGTAAAATTGGCAATCCAGGCATTCAGACCTATTCTCCAAGAAGGCCAGTTGATAAGGACAGGCAACACCACAGTTATGTGGTACATCAACAAACAGGGAGGCACACACTCATACCCTCTATGCTGGTTGGCACTGGACCTATGGGATGTGGCTCTGAGCTACAACATTCAGCTACAGTCAATTTATGTACCAGGGAAGGAAAACATTCTAGCAGACATATTAAGCAGAACTACAACAGATGCCCACGAATGGATGCTGCATCCGGACATCTTCAAAACCATCACAAGAGAATGGGGATTACCACAAATAGACTTGTTTGCATCCCCACTCAATCACCAGTTGAAGAAATTCTGCACAAGGACTTACCACCCACTTGCTTGGAAGGTGGACTCACTATCCTTCAGTTGGAAAAACCTGACAGCATACGCATTCCCACCACTTCCTTTGATGCACAAGGTGCTTCTCAAGATCAAAGAGGAACGTCCGAGGATCATTCTGATAGCCCCAGACTGGCCAAGACAGCATTGGTATCCACTGCTGAGGAGCATGTCTCGGGAACAAATATGGACACTGCCCCTGATCCCATTACTGCTGACACAGAACAACTACAACATCCTGCATCCAAACCTAAAAACTCTGCAGCTAACTGCCTGGAACATTACATAACAGCAATTAACCCACATTTATCCCAAAGGATTAAAGACATAATCCTGGAGGCTCGTAGACCTTCAACAAGAAAGAATTATGCAGCAAAATGGAAAAGCTATCTCATCTGGAGTACTGCAAAGGGCCAAGATGTGACACTGGTGAACATAGCCAACATCCTGGAGTACTTGGCGGAGCTTTTTCATACAGGCCTGTCCTATTCCTCCATCAAGATACATGCATCAGCTATTTCAGCAGAATACAGCTTGGATCCTCCTGTCTTCTCGCATCCTCTGCTCAGACAGTTTCTGAGAGGAATTAAAAATGTAAAACCACCCAGGAAACCTCCATTGCCAGCATGGGACTTGAACTTTGTGCTAGAAAAACTGACTCTACCTCCTTTCGAACCAGCAGCTACATCAGAATGGCAATACTTATCCTGGAAGACTGCTTTCCTGCTGGCAATAACTTCAGCAAGAAGGGTCTCTGAGCTACAGGCATTCATGGCAGTACAACCCTTCCTGATCTTCCATCAAGATAGTGTCCTTGAGAACAAATCCTACATTTATGCCTAAGGTGGTATCCAGAGTCTCTTTAAATCAGGCAATCCACCTTCCTACATTCTTCCCCGATCCACAGAACAGGGGAGAAAAGCTCTTGCATACCTTGGACGTACACAGACAATTACGCTACTACCTGGACAGGACAAAAAAAAATAGAAAAACTGACCAGCTTCTGGTAGCATATGCAACAGGAAAGGAAGGAAAACCAATTTCTAAACAGACAATCTCCAAATGGATGGGAAATTGCATTAGATTTTGTTACTCCTACCATGGAAAGAAAACTCCAGAGAACATCAGGCCTCACTCCACAAGGGCTACAGCCACTACCACCACTTTCTTACGAGGAGTGGCTACCAAGGACATTATAGAGGCTGCTACTTGGACCTCCGTGCATACATTTGCCAAGCATTATAATTTACCTCTATACTCTAGATCCCGTGCTGGCTTTGCCACTGCTGTTTTGCAAGGGATACTAACTACACCATAATCTACTCTCATTTCCTCCTCCCCTAGCCTAGCTATGGTATTCTACCCATTTGTAAGGACTGCAGATGCATCCTTGAAGGACATAGTACAGTTTTGTACCTACCATAAATGTAGATGTCAGAGAGGAATGCATCTGCAGTCAGGATTACCCACCCTCCTTCCCCTCTGAGGTACTCCTAGGGTACTTACCAGTCTTCAGCTAGCTTGGGGGGATCTATTATGGTATATTTGTTTGTATATATGTACATACATGCTTATTTTGTGTGTTTGCTCTCTACTATTTGGAATATTTGGCATTTATCCAAATTTAGCCATCCAAAAGGGCACCTGGCATCTGGGGCAAGAAACAGAGGAAAATGGCGTCTGCTGATGCTTTTATACCCGAAGAACTGCCGCAATGACGTCGGGTGAAGTGCGACACCAGCCGAAGCCAGACCCAGACTTTGGAATCCGGCCGACCGAAGGGCTGCCTGACGACAGGACAACCCATTTGTAAGGACTGCAGATGCATTCCTCTCGGACATCTACATTTATGGTAGGTACAAAACTGTACTTTTCCCTCCCTCCTTTCCCCTCTTGGGACAGGCATATAGGCTAACACATCCTCATACAACCTGATTTGGGTTTTCATTTATGATGTATTTGCTTGCAACTACTGTATTTTGGTTATATAGCACTGCATTATCACACAATTTTATTATTGCCTTCCTTCTGGGGGCACCTGACATCTGGGGCAAGAAAAACTGAAGAAAATGGCGTCTGTTGGTTCCTTTATACCCCTGTCGCACTGACGTCGGTGAAGAAGCGACAACTGACGCCGGACCTAGATTTTGGAATTCGGCCGACTGAGGACCCGCCTGACGGCAGGACAACCCATCTGTTATGACTGCAGCTGTATTAGCACTTGAACATCTACATTTATGGTAGGTACAAAACTGTACTTTTGGGATATTTTGCAACACCTTTAATTTCTGTGGGAACCCGTCTAGGTTTTAGCTCTTGTTTTTAAAGGAGTACAACAAGTTTAATGTATTCCTCAACTTCACGGCCCTTTTCCTCCCTATTTACATTGTCCTCTGTAAAGCAAAAAACAATAAAGGATTTACAATTTTTATAATTCCCCTTACTTCTGTAACAGAAGCCTACCTTCTCATACTGTGATGGTTTCACTTACAAAATGATTCTCTCACGTTTGAATAAAGCTTTTTTTTTTTTTTTAGTCCGTTCCCGCCCTCAGTGACATCACCACAGCCATCATCTGATTCTAACTAAAATAAGACCCACCCATTATGTGATGTCATGGCTCCCTTGTCCTTCCCCCAGCCTGAGTGCTGTTCATTTTATTCAGTAGTAGTGTAATAACACCGATGTTTGGAAACAGAAATTTGGTATGCATACTTGGACATTCTGTAAGGCAAATGATGCTTAGGTGGTGTATCGCTTGCATACTTCTCTGTTGTATTTGCAACAGATACTGCTAATGTGCAGTGCCGGACAATCAACTTGTATGCTGTGCTGAAGAGGCCACGAAGTCCAAAACATGGCATGTTCACAGCTAGTGGCATTTGGCTTTATTGGCTTGTGTACCCATAAAGACTTAGTCATGGGCATTCAGAAGCTGTGTTGTTGAAATGCTGGTGTCTGTAAGGGGTTATTTAATCTGTAATTAAAGGCATTAATCATTAGAAAGGGCCCTTGTTCAAAGCTGGCTGTGCATCTGTGATTGGTTCATGACAGAAATGCAACTCTTGTATGATTGATACTTGTGTGCTGTCACAAAACAGCATCTCCTAAAATTGAAGAAAGCTTAGTGTTATGTAGTCCTATCTCACCTTTCATTCTTAATTTGGGTTCGGAGCCGATCCTCTGTTACAAAGCTCGAAGTCTGTAAGTTGGCTTGTGGCAAGGTAGGTATCCCATAATGCGCTACTAACAATCCCCAGATCTCGTTTGTCACTCTACGAGTTCATAAGTGTTCTGTTACTTGGCCGTGGCTAATTTGGAATATTTGTTCCAATATTTAGTGTTCTTTTTTACTGTAAAGGTAGTTTATTATTAATAGTTTACTGTTAACTTGCTAGTAGTATGTTTTATTTCTGAAGTTTTATTGCTAATTGTTGCTATTTGTTGGCAGTCACTTTTGCAGGCCTTCTTTTAGTGGTAGCCTTCGTTTTTGTAGTGCTAGTTATTATTCATCTTTCTCAAGCATAGGTCCCTTTTAGAGGACCTACTTTTGCCTTACTGTTTGTTCTCTCTCGCCTACCCCTCTGTTTAGGGCTAGGCCTGTTTAGAGGACCTAGTCTTCTATTGCCCTTCTCCCTTGTGTTTCTTGAGCAGTGCTAGGCCCGTTTAAGTTACAGGACCTTGTCCTGTCTTGTCGTTTTTTGCTGTCTACAATTATAGTCTGTTGTGGTAGTTATGTGTAAGGAAACTAAAGATCATAAACCTTCAGGTTTTAAGAAATGCCTAAAATGTTCACAAAAAAATTTCCCTGAGTGATGGGCATAGTATTTGGTGTATTGTGTGGGAGCCATACACCTACAGGAGACGTGTACCTTTGGCTACTCTTTTTTAGTTCCCGGGTTCTCAAGGAAAGGAAGAACAAAACTGATTTTGAAAGGTCTCTTTAAACCTTCCTTTGAGGAGGATTTAGCTAGTTCTTCCTCTTCTCACTCCAGGTCTCCCTCTTCAAAAAAAGAGAAGGTTAGGTTGGTGAAAAGACAAGTCTCAGACACTGACAAATCAGGACCTCCAGAGAAAGTTGCCAAACCTTGTACCTCTTCGGCTCCCCTGCCTTCGGAGCCGGTTGAGGTTATTGATATAGACCTTCCAGTTTCGGCCCCAAGTTTTTCGGAGCCTGTAGCCGAATCCATACCTCTGAGCCGGTCAAAAGACTTAATACTGGTATCCCCGACACTTACATCTCTATCCCCTACTTCGTCTTCCAGATCCTCCAGGAGTCTCTGAGGATGAAGTTGAGAGGGTGGTGCGTAGACTTTTGAAGTCTGCGCTAGCAAATTTGTTGGCTCCAACCCAATACCTGCTTCTGTTCCTCCGAGCCATGCTGGTCTTTCAGTGCCAGATCTATCGGTGCCATTTGTGGAACCATTGGTTCCAGCACACCAAGTGGTTTTCTTGGAGCAGAGTTCAGCTCCGACACCTTCGGTGCTGTCCCTGGTGTCAAGGAGCCGAAGCTCACCAGTGGGCCCTGATGTGGGGACTCTTGGACCCGAACGCCTTCGGTTCCGAGCCTACTTCTCGGTGTTTCGGCTCAGCTGAACTCTGATCCTACATCTGTCTTGGAGCCGATCGCTCTGGAGCTGGGGCTACGTCCACTTCTGAACTAGTGGTGTGCTGTGAGCTGGAGGGGATCTGCTTTCAAGATAATAAGGAACAAGCTGACTAGATATTCAGCTCTACACAAGGGTACTGATCTTCCACCTCAAGCTCAGACCTCTGTCTTAATACCATCCCTCTCTCATGACAACAGAGACCCGCAGCCTCAGAAGCCCTACTTGGGTGGCCCCCAATATTCAGAGACCGCCCCAGAATACACTTCTGAGGAGCCTCCTCTGAAGAAAATTTGCAAGAGGAAGCATGTAGACTCCCATGATGAGTCCATCTCTGACACTGACCTAGAGTCAGAGGGGTCCCTTTGGTTGTCCTCTCTGCTTCGTAGATATCCTAGAGATCCTGAAACAGAGGCAACTGGCCCACTAACTTCTGAGGAGTCAGTGTACCTGAAGGCTTTTGGGTCTTAACCTTCAGTCTCTTGGGTGTGTCCACCTTTCGATGAGCTGTTAAATTTGGTAAGTCGAAAGGTGTGGGAAACTCCTGACACCATGGAACCAGTCCCTAGAAGGCCCAACAAATTCCTTTCAGCACCTAAGAAAAGAGTTTGACCAAAGGTGTGCCTGTAGATGCCATGGTGGTGGCAGCAGCCACAAAAGGTGTGGGAAACTCCTGACACCATGGAACCAGTCCCTAGAAGGCCCAACAAATTCCTTTCAGCACCTAAGAAAAGAGTTTGACCAAAGGTGTGCCTGTAGATGCCATGGTGGTGGCAGCAGCAGCCACAAAAGAACAATTAGAGACATCCTCATCTGTCCACCCACCGAACAGAGTCTTGAATGATGGATAGATACAAGAAGTGCGTTTTTTCTTCAGCGGCTTTTACACACTGATCGCTGAACTTACCCATTTCACTAGGCTTCAGGGAGATGTCCTGAAAGAGCTGGGAGATGCTCTCCAAGGTACTTTAACTGAAGGAGTACCTGAGAAGGTTACTGCTCAGCTGTCCACCTTAAACTCTGTTGTTGACTCCATGAGGCTGATATCTTACACAGCAGATGGAGCGAGCAGGGCAGCGGGTTCAGGAGTTTCCCTTAGGAGACTGTCCTCAATGCACTTGTGTAACTTTGTGGAGCCGTTCAGATCTATATTTACCAATGCCCCCTTTGACTGTTCCTCTCTGAACCAAAGGTAAAAGACACACTTGCCTGATGCGAGCAGGAGGGGAAGAGACTCTGCTGTGGGAGTGTGTTTTTCTGTTCTTTCTAGACCATACCCTAAAAGTCAGAGAGGGAGAAAGATGTGGTTCAAGAAATCTGATTTTTCCCAGATGCACAAGGTGATTCCTTCTCCATAGGAGGAGGAAATAGTGGTAGATGTCTGCCCTAGAGGCAGGGGGGGTCCGCAAAACCAGGATGACAGATTCCTTTCATGGAGTTCCCTATCAGCGCTCCTGAAGTGAGGCCCGGCTGCGCTTCTCTGGAGCCAGTTGGGGGTCGCTTATCTTTGTACCCAGAAGCCTGGCATGACATCACACACAAGTGGGTACAAAGGATAATTTCCAGAGGTTACTCCATACCCTTTTCTTTTCCACCTCATCTAACCAAGAAAATCCCAGATGTTCCACCCAGTCACAGGGATCAAGCAACTGTAGAAGTCCAAAAGTTGCTTCAAAAGTCATCCAAACTATCCCCGCAGACCAGATAGGATTCGGAACTTCAGATTATTTTTAGTGCCAAAACAAACCGGGGACTGGAGGCCCATTTTGGATCTCAGCAAGTTAAACGAATCAGTGAAGAAGTCCAAGTTCCGAATGGTGACGCTGTAGTCTATGCTCCCTCTGTTAGGGAAAGGCAATTGGATGTGCTCCATAGACCTCCAAGATGTGTACTACCACATAAAAATGGACAGAGCATCAAGGAGTCATTTACACTTCTGGCTGGGAGCCAGTCATTACCAATTACATGTTCTGCCCTTTGGTCTCACCACAGCCCCCAGGGTGTTCAAATGCATGGCGGTAGTAATGGCTCACTTGAGACGTCTTGGATTCAGTGTTTCCATACCTGGACGACTGGCTCCTGACTGCCACCACCAGGCACCTACTTCTACAAGCTAGGGATTCAACCATCCAAGTCTGTACTCAGCTAGGCATCACTATAAATTGGGAAAATTCTGTCTTGTCGCCCTCTCAATATGTGACTTTCTTATATGCGCAGAAATAGTCGCAATGATGGCTCGCCTTCCTTCAGACAGTGCTAGGTCCAAGACAAATATACAGCTTGCTTCCCCAACACAAGGTGAAAGCGTAGACAATGCTCAAACTACTGGGAACCACGGCCTGTACTATAACTCTAGCTCGTTAGCTAGACTACATATAAGAATTTTACAGTGGCTACTTTTTTCCCCAGTGGTCTCTTCAGCATCTGCCTCTGTGTCATCCCATTTTAATAACAATCTTGCAAAAAGGACCTTAGTTGGTGGATCCAGTCCAATCAACTAACGATAGGGAGACCATTGATTCCTTGCCTACCCGTTGCTACTGTGACCACGGATGCCTCCCAGATAGGGTGGAGGGGGGCATTATCCAGGTAGGACAGTCCAAGGCACATGGCAAGAACACGAGGCTCACTTGCATGTCAGTGCTCTAGAGATGAGAGCAGTGCTAATAGCGTTGCAAGCACTTCACATCTTTCTTCCTTTGGGGACAATAGCAATCCAATCATTCAATATGTCAGTGGTATGGTATATAAACAAACAAGGGGAACCAGATCCTAATCCCTTATGTCGAGGGGCTCTGTTTGGAAGTGGGCGATATCTTCCCAACGCTTTCTAGTTGCAACACATATCCAGGAGAGAACCAGTGTGATAGCCGACAAGCTCAGCAGGGCAATCTTGATGCCTCGAGTGGTCTCTGAATCAGGAAGTTGCGGAACAGATTTTCAGCAAATGGGGACAGCCTTGCTGCGATCTGTTTGCCACCCCAATGAACACCAACTGCAGCAGCTACTTCACCCCCCCAAGGGGAGACAGAGACTCACTTGTCCACAATTGGCATTCGGGACTTCTTTATGCTTTTCCTCCCTTTCCGCTAATATCGAAAGTTATCCAGAAAGCAAAGTCTTTGGGAAGCAGAATGATTCTCATCACTCCTTACTGGGCTCGTCAGATTTGGTTCCCCTTCCTCGGGTATCACCTGGATAATCCACGGACTCTGGACCCAGTACCAGACCTGACACGTATGTCAGGCACGTTCCATCCCTGTCTCCACGCCCTCAACTTGACAGTGTGGCTGCTCCACTTCCATCCCTAGTCAGGCTTCATGATTTCTCCCCTGCGGTTACACATATCCTGACATCTCTTAAACCTACAAGAAAATTGTACGCTAGCAAATGGAAAAGATTTTCCCTTTGGGCACAAGCTAGGAACATAGATCCATACACAGCCTCTGTTTCCTTAGTATTAGAATTTCTAATCAAACTTTTTCATCAGGGATCAGCTGCTGCTACTAGCAGCTATCTCCAATTTTCATTTGGGGCAACATGAACCTAATCTTATGGCTCAGATTGTGTAAATCATTTTAAAAGGCAGTACTTTAAGACCACCTTTTCAAGAACCTTTTTCTCCCTGGGATTTAATTTTTGTTCTTTCAAAACTTACCTCGCAGCCTTTTGAACCTTCACATACATGTGATTTAAAGTTCCTTTCATGGAAGAACATTTTTCTGGTAGCCATTACGTCCGCCAGAAGTGTCAGAGCTGCAAGCACTCACGGTCAAACCTCCGTACTTTGATATTCCATAGAGACAAAGTTTCCCTTCGCACTAACCCTTCCTTCGTCCCCAAGATTTGTTCACAATCCAGTATTAAACTATTGAACTACCAGTATTTTTTCCAAATCTTACAAACCAAGTGGAATATAAGTTTCATCAACTTGATGTACACAGTTAAGGTTCTAACTACATAGAACCAAAGAGTTTAGGAAATCAGACCAATTTGTATCTTTTTCAGAGACTGGAAAAGGAATGCCAGTCTCCAAGATAACTTTATCAAACGATTTCAAATTTCATATCTTTTATTTACTCTTCCAATGACAAAGAACTCGCATTTAAAATTAAAGCTCATTCCACCAGATCTATATCCACAGCCGCTGCTTTTCAAGCCAGAAGTCCAGTGGACAGTATATGTGCAGCAGCAACTTGGGCTACCCCGCCATACCTTTATTACTCATTACAGATTGGACTCTACCTCCAGAGGTAGACCCTCCTTTGGTTCCATGGTTCTTAGGAGTATATTTCCATGAGCCACCCGAGAAAAAGGTGCTAGGGACGCTGTCTTGTATGTAAGAATGACTACAGAACATGAAGTTATGTACTCACCATAACGTTCCATGTTTGTAGTCCATCTCACCCTTCATTCTTACGAACCCACCTACCCCCGTCTATGTATCCTTGGAGGATCTGGAGACAAGATTAGTATTTATCTTTTGTAGTGTGGAGACCTTTCATCTTTGTTCCTTGTGGAAATATCTTCTATCACTTTTTTAGACAGCAGCAAACAACATCTGGGGATTCTTACTAGTGCACTATGGGATACCTTCCTTGCCACGAGCCAACTGAGAGACTTTGAGCTTTGTAGTCGGCCGAGTTGGAGCAGAGGATCAGCTCCGAACCCCATATTTAAGAATGAAGGGTGAGATGGACTACAAACATGGAACGTTATGGTGAGTACATTTCTTTCTTTCCGCTGTGCTTATGGATGATTAAGATTTGTACAAATCTTGTTTTTGCTTTTATCGTTGAGATTTCTCAAAAACTCTAGTCCAGTTTGCCTGTAAAGATAGGATGCCTCTCCCCTTGTTGCTTGTAATGCTTTTGGCTAGCTTGGTTGTGTTTATGATCAATCCTTCCTAGGCAGTTTACTTGCCTGCTGTCATGGAGTTGCTTCTCCTGTATATACAGTTTCTATTGCTTAGTTTTTTTATTGGTCCTGGTATGGATTTCCAGTTCCTTGATGGTGGTACTGCTAGGAATTCAACTCAGCCACAGCACGTGCGAATCAAGGAAGGTGATGCTTAACTGTAGGGAAAGAACCCAACACAAAACATCATACAGCTGATTACAATTATATCAAGAAGTTTAACTTTTTGCAAAGGAGGTAGGACAGTCAATATGCATATCACCATGATAGCAAAACTTTTGAGAGTCAGTTTCACATAACTGTACTATCCTGCTTTGCTGTGATTTTTTAAAATACTGTGCACATGCTAAGTCTGAGTAAATAGATAATAAATACTACTAAAACGCAGTAACAAAGCGCAGTAACAAGTACCCCCCCCCCCCCCCATGTGGTGCACGGACAGACTAAGCATCAAATTCTTTATTGGAACCCCACAGTAAAGTTCTCCTAATAGGAGTTAGATGACTCATTTACTGGCTATCCAGCAGTTTGAGCTGTTCTAATAAGTTATATATTTTATTTGGTCTATGAAAAGGACCTTCTGATGCCCTTCTATTCATATGCTGCTGTATTCATGACATTAGGGAGTTTGCTCTGGTGAACTCTCGAACATCCGGCCTTTATACAAAAGTTAAATGCTACCGCTGGGGTGTGTGCGGCATCCTGCACCTCTTCTCTGATGTTTGTTGTAAATGGACATCTGGTGTAAAGCAGATGTCAGCATGCATCCACCTTAGAACTTTTCTGCCATCTGTGTGATTACCAGCTCCGGTCATCGCTTTATTGGAAGAAGTGTTTTTCTACATCCGACTCCAGATAAGTTACCCATAGCGGTTTTCTAATCTTTACTTGCTACTGCTTTGGGTTTCATGTCAGGTAGGAAGGGCAAGTGTAGGTGTAGAAGGCAAATTCCACATAAGGATTCGCATGAGCTCGGTCAGAGAACACGACCATACCACATTTACTATTTGCCAGGCTTTTTTCCCCAAAACCCTTAGAAGCTGTCTAGCAGATTTGAATTTGTACCTTGAGAACAAAAGACTTAAACATCTAGCCACACGTATGGATCTGACATCGGAACCCTTGGAAGATTCCCCAGTCAAGAAGGCCAAAAAGAGCAGGCCTGAACAGACTGCTGACTGCTGTGCCCTCCACTCCAGCCGTACCTCTCGAGGCCATTGAAGGCCCAGAGTCTGAGCTGGAGTCCTCTGAGCTTCCTTCAGGGGAAGGCCCGGAGGAAACTATTCTGTTGCCTGAGATCACATCCTGGAGGGAAATTCAGGCATCTGAGTCTGTCGCTGAGGGGGAACTCAGCCTCATTTCCGAGGTACTGCGTGGGGTTTCTCAAATTGTACATTAAGACATAGAATCGGACGTCATGGAGTACAGGCCAGCTTCAGGCCATCCTATCCGCTACCGTATGTCACAACCTTCTCAACCAGAAACTCATAGGAAGAGAAAATGGAAAACTAAGCACATTTCCCAACCTATGTCTTCGACCATCGAACGATTGACAGGGTTTTACCCCAAGGCCTGCTCAGTGCTTTGCTGGCTGCACGTTAGGGCCCAACCCCTACTCAGGCCCCTTTCTACGGCCGGGTCTACTTCATCCTGTCGAAGGCCAACAGTATCGAAGCTGATATTGTCTGCACCAAAATGTCAAAAGTGAAAGTCCTCGCGCATCTAAACGGAAATCTCTAACGGAAGATTTCAGTTTACTGCAATGTAGTGCGATCTCTGAGCTGGTATATTTAAGTAGTGGGGGCCGCAGGGGGGCTTGCCCCCTGCATAGAGCAATTTGTGTTTGCGTGGGTTTTTTTTTTTTGTGTTCGATGTTCAGGGGTTTTGACATTTTCGTGTTTATGCTGTCAACAGTTTTTCAACAGCGTAATATAAATGTCTACGGCCTTTACCACCAAGGGAGCAATCCCTGATCGACCCCTCAGCGGAAGAGGATTCATCAGAGGGTGATGAATCCCTCACCTACTTCTCACAAATGGCTTCTCCCCTGGGCTATGCCTCCCCAGAGGATGAGTCCAGTGGCACAGATTCCCCAGGCGAGGATCTCACCTTTGGTGAGACCATCACTAAGATGCAAAATTTCTGTAAAAAGGATAGCAGCCAAGTCACTGAGACTCTGATATTATGAATTATTTCAGTTGGAGTCTCCTAACCCTTCTGCAGTGCCCCCTGTACACCCTGCATTTCTGAATGTATTCATGGGTGCTTCTAAAAAGCCTGATTCACAGCCCTCTGCCCCCCAAGCGTCCAGACAGTTTGTGTAAGGTGCCTGAGGCAGCAACCTTTGTCAACAAGGCCCCTTCTGCAGATCCTGCAGCTATTTCTGTGACCATGGACAAAACTTCCAAATTGCTCCCCTCCACTTCTCTTCTGCCCTCTGATAGAGAGCAGGGTGATCGAACACCTGGGAAAGAAGATTTACACTTCTGCCACCATGGCAGTAAGAGCCATCAACTGTCAGCCACATATGGCGAAATATGCTTTGGCTGTCATGGCAGATATAACAAAACAGTTGGGAGAACTATCTGATTTCCCCTGCTAAGGCAAAGATCTCTTCCCTCCTGAGTTCTTGGACCCAGGTCACACAACATTCTATTAACTGCAGCTGCGATGGTGTAGAAGCGTCTGCTAGAGCTGCTGCCTCAGGTTCTGTCATCAGAGGGTACTCATGGCTGCGACTGCACCTTCTCCCTGATGGCAAAATCCAAACTCCTGGATTCGCCTCTTGACAACAATCACCTATTTGACAGCAGCTACTGATCTCCAGAGCCCTCCAAAACAAAGGAAAGGAACTGAGACAAATCCTAGTCTCTCCAGTACCTCGTTTTCAGAGGAATTACCCAACAAAAGCTTCATTTGTGAGAGGAGCTGGTAAGAGACCAACCAGAAAGGAACACAGGAAATGGACCCTACTCAGGCCTGCCTCCACCACCCCTCCCTCTAAACAGCCCTTTCAGGGAAAGTCTGTTAGTCTACCAGGCTCCTCGGTCAGACACCCCTCTGTCCATGCACCTCTTCCCTTCCTGGTTGGAAGCAGGTTACCCTGGACTCCTAGGTCCCGTCTTTCATAGAACAGGGATACTTCATGACCTGGGAGGCCAGACCCATCCCCAAAGGGATCCCTCACCCACCCCAGGACCAGCTACCTCTCCTCCCACTGATCGTGCAAGAACTTCTTGCTCAAGGAACCATTCAGGAGGTACTCACCTTGGCAAGAGAGGGGATTTTATTCAAGATCCTTTGATCCCCAGAAATGAAGGCCCCTGGAGGCCTATCCTAGTCCTATCCCACCTCAACACCTTTTCCTCAGTCCCCTCCTTCAGTATGCTTTCTCTCCCTACTCTTTTACCCCTGACCCTTCCTCAGGCTTTCCTAGTGTCCTTGGACATAAAGGATGACTTGCACATCCCCATTCACCTACTTCTCAGGAGGTATCTCCGCTTCTTAGTGGCTTCTGCGCAGTTTCAGTTGTGTGCTTTACCCTTTGGTCTTTCTACAGCACCAAGGGTATTAATAAAATATTTGGCCCCACTCATGGCATTCATCAGAACGAGGGGAATACAGCTTTTTCCTTACTTAAGCAACATCCTGATCCAGGCTCCCTCAAGTTCCACAGCCCTACAACACCTGAGCTTCGCCATCTCCCTGCTCTCTGGTCTGGGATTTACCATAAACCTCAAAAATCCTCCTTGATAGCCTCCCAAGGTCAGGTGTCCTAGGTTATCAAATTCTAACAAGGGGAATAATGGCTTGCCTACCACCAGACAAGATTGTGATGCTTGCATCTTATTTTGAGGGAGTTCTTCCCCTCAAAGCCATCTCGACCAGGGAATTCCTCAGAATCCTAGAGTTTATGGCCTCAACTTTCCCAATGGTTCCCTGGGCAAGGCTCCACATGAGGATGTTCTAGTGGTATCCAAGTTCAGTCTGGAAACACGGAATTCACGATTCCCATGCTCCTGTGCCTGACCAGGGAACTCAAATGGTGGATCTCCCAGATTCAGAAGAATATTGGCCTGTTGCTACAGCCCACACCTCCTAACCAGGATCTCTTCATGGATGCCTCAGACACAGGCTGGGCTGCAACCCTAGGAAACTGGAGAGTGAGGAACACATGAACCCATACCAAACAGGAATAGTACATCAGTATCAAGGAAATGAGAGCCCTGATATTGGCCTTAGAAATTTAAGGATCACTTTCTACTAGGCACTCTAAGGTGGTACACAGACAATACCACTGTCCTGTGGTACGTCAGCAAGCGGGGGGGGGGGGGGGGCGCGCAAGTCACCTGTGCAGACTAGCACTGCAGGCTTGGGAAATCGTGCTGGGGAAATGGATCCTTCTCTAAGCAGTTTATATCTCTTCTGCAGAAAAAGTGATTGCAGATTCATTGAGCAGGGCCATGACCCAGTCTCACGAATGGATGCTGAACAGGGACATGTTTTTGGACCAGGTCCATTGATGGGGTATCCCAGACGTGGATCTCTCCTCCCCATGAACAGACAGCTCCCAACCTTTTGTTCTACGGTACCTCGCACAGAGGCTTGGAAGGTGGATGTTATCTCGATTTCCTGGAAGGGGATGTATGTCTATGCATTCACCCCCTTCCCTCTCAGATTTCTGCTGAAAATTCAGAAGGAACAGCCTCAAATCTTGCTGGTGACTCCCTATTGGTCAAGGCAGCACTAGTTCCCTCTTCTATTTCACCTAGCCAAGGGCAGTCACCACAAGTGAGCGCAGTCCGGGTCTGAACAGTCTGCAAACAGCTACAGTTAACTTTGAGTATGTGTCTACCTGTTTGAGCCAATCTTCATTTTCCCCTGGAGAGCACTGTGCTTTGGCTGTAAGCAGCCCCCCCACCACCACCACCACACACATCTTCCACTTTCTCTTATTCCCTTCTGTTAGCAAATAGTATCCATAACTGATCAATACTGTGTGTTTGTTAATTTAAACTATGACCACAGTAGCCTACTGATACAAGGTTATCCTGTTTTTCCACCTGAAAAATTAGGAAAAGACTTAGTTTCAGAGCAGTCCTTGGTCAATAGTGATTTTCTTAACACATACTTGTCTTGCTTTGTGATTGTTTCCAGCCCCTCATACAAGACCCTGACATGGTCTCTACCCGCTTCGCTCTCCACCCTACCCCCTATTCCCTCCCGCCCCCAGTGGTCCCACCTTTATTGCACTCAAACTCCTCCCATCTTTCCAATAGCCAATCACAGCGCTAACCCAACACTACCTCCTCCATATTCCCTCTACTTTCACACCTCCAACTGACATGTACAAGCATACCTTTCTTTTGCTCACTGCATGCACTCTCCTTGCATATCATACATCCTACCAAAGCTCCATCATTCCCCCACTTAACCACTACCACTGTACTACTACTCACACCACCACCCATGTCTCACCCATACTCAGCTCCCCTCCCACCAGCTCAAGAACCATCCCTATGCACCCCCCAAATATTCTACCAACTATATTACTCAAACATAAAGCATCCCTACAACTTAACATAGTAACCCTTCCACCATACCTATTACCCACAGAGCACAATCATAAAGTTTCCGTTATAAACACACATTCAAAAACTGAGAACTAATAATCTCATGTATATCAAAACTAGCCCTAAGTGGAGACATCCACCCCAACCCTGGCCCTATCATCTCCAACCCCAATCATCATAATCAGACTAGAAACCACAACTTCTCCCATATTACAGCCAATAGAAAGCCAAGTGACTTCCTTCTAAGCCTAAATGTTAGAAGTATATCCAACAAAGTCCATGAACTCCATGCCACCATTGACTTATACTCCCCAGATATTGTCATCCTGACAGAAACCTGGCTAAAACCTCACATTACCAGTGAGCAAATACTCCCTACAGGTTACGGCATGCTAAGAGTAGACCAGCTAAACAAAAAAGGTGGTGTAGCTATAATATTTAAACAGCATCTAAACATCCAGATCTTAAAATCATCAGCTCCACAAATAGGCAATGAAGAAATAATATATACCAACCTCAAAATTAACCAAAACAAAACCATCAACTTAATTGGATGCTACTTCCCACCTGGCCAAAACATCCCTCCACTAGAAAACCTCCTCAGCTGGTCTACCCACCATCTCCCCCAAGAAACTATCATCTTAGATGATTTCAATATTGACTGGCAATCCTGTTCTGGCAACAATCCAACCCATCATGTACACCTTCATGGCTTCACCCAACTAGTCCAGTCACCAACAAGGATAAATAAAAACTCCAGCAAGCACACTACCCTGGATTGGATACTAGTCAGTAAGAACCCCCAGTCATATATAACAGGCTGCTTATCAGAGCCTCAGTGATCACTCACCAACATTCCTACTCAAATACCTGTACCAAGCTAAACCTGTTATCTATCGTCAAATACGTAAAAAAAATAAACTTTAACCCACTCACATTCATCTCATCCCTCAAAGAATGTAACTGGCATGCTCTAAAGTACCTCAGTCTAGATGATGCAGTTGAATTTTTTAATACTACCTTCCTGAACATCCTTAATTACCATGCCCCCATAAGATTTTCCAGAACCAAAGCACAACCCTCCCCATGGCTACAGAAAACCACTAAGTCAGAAATGAAAAACTGGGATAAAGCCTGGGAGCACTGGCGCAAAACCAAAACCCCCGCAGCTAGACAAACATTCCTAGAACTACGCAATAGTCAAAAAGCTAATAAAACAGGACAAATTCCAATACCACCAGTCTGCCCTAGACTCCTCACAACACAGCCCCAAACAATTCTGGTCCTCCATAAACTCCATCCTCCACCCAGGTAAAGTCAGTACCCCTCCTCCTAACAACCCTCACTCCTCAGAAAATATTGCTACCTCATTCAACACACACTTCACCCAAACCATACTATCACTAGCTAAACAACACAATCCCCCTCCCCTCCAACCCACACCTTCAACTAGTAATCTCCCCACTGCTGTCTCTTTTTCTCCTGTACCTACCTCCAACATAAAAAAAACTCTTAACTAAACTTAAACCCACCAAATTAGCAGTAGACAACCTCCCAAGTGAATACCTACAAATCGCAGCTGATGCTCTGGCCTACCCAGTATCCATCTTGATTAACCGATCTCTGTCAAAGTTACGTTCCCACATTGTGGAAAGTCTCACATATAATTCCCCTCCACAAAGGTGGACCCTCTGCAGAACTAACCAATTACTGCCCCATAGCTATTCTCTCCACTCTCCAAAATACTAGAGAGATGCATACACTCAGGTCTCGCACTACCTCCTTACTAACAACCTCCTTTCCAGTACTCAGCATGGTTTCCGACCAAACCATAGCACCACCACTGCCTTACTAACACTATCCTTCAGCATAAAAACAATGACTATCTCTCCTCTGCTACTTTCCTAGACCTATCTAAAGCATTTGACATGGTCCCACACAAACAACTTATCTCTGTCCTCAATAACCTATCCTTCTCACAGTCCGTCGCCAACTGATGTCCTTCAAGAATGCAACTGCAGTCATAACATATGGGTTGTCCTGCCTCAGGCAGCCCTCGGTCGGCCGGATTCCAAAGTCTGGGTCCGACGTCGGCTGATGTCGCATTTCTCTCCGTCAGAGCGGCTGGAGTACATAAGCATCAGCCGACGCCATCTTCAGTCTTTCTTGCCGCGCGGTGCCCGAAGCAGAAGCAGTTCGCAAGTGCCGGTCGGTCAGCTCCTGTATTCTTAGAAACCGAAGTCATCAAAAAAGCTAAGTACCCCTTGGGGACCTTTTCTTGCCTCAGCCGATGTCAGAATTAACTGAAAAAGTAAATAATTGTTTGTCTTGTGGTAAACAAATACCTCATAAGGATTTCCATTCTTACTGCCTCCCTTGCCTTGGCCCAGACCACGACGTCTCGGCCTGTGCCGCCTGTACTCGCTTCAATAAGCGCACTCAGGCGCCGGGCTGAGTTCGCTGAAGACTTTCTTGGCGAAAAGTTTGCTTACATTATGCCGTCGGAACAACCGACTACACATACTTCTAAAAACCGGAAAGACCGGGACCGACCTCCTCGGCCCACGACTTCCTCCGACTCCACGCTAAAACCGCGAGTGCCCCGGTTCCCTCTGAGGCGGTTATTCCACCGCATGGAACCAAAGACACTGCACTACCGATACCTCCGACACCGGAGGCCACACCAACGCCAATTGATTTTCCTCCGGACACTGCAACCGAGGAAATGCCCGAGATCATTGCTGTGGATAAGGTTACCCCTGCACGTGGGGCTGCCAGGCCTCCCATGTCTGTCTATCAAGGCCTACACACGTGCTAAGGCAGCAAGCCAGGCCAAGCATCACTCAGCTAAAACCTTGCCTCAGCCTAACCCTGAAGCTCAAATTATGTCCTTGGCCGCAGATCTAATTTCTATGATCAGAGGCTCCCAGGCCCATCCTGAGAGGATCCCAGCCTCCTCTGATAAGAGGCCCAGGGTTGAACCACCTGACCCCCTTTCTTCAGATGAAGATTCTGGGGACTCTGTGCTTTCCGAATCCCAGGAACCCCCTTTTCAGACTTTCGAGGATTCGGATGCAGAGGACTCCATTCCTTCGGCCTCTCCTCCTGAGGAGATTTCATTTGGGGAAGTTCTGCATTCCATGAGGGAGCATTTCCAGTGGCAAGGTCAGGAATTTTCTGATTCCAGGAAGCGCCTTCGGACTTTCCTTAAAAAGCCACAACACAGACCCTTAGCTATTCCTCCTGTGCTTGATGTGTTGGATGACCTTTACTCTGACTCCAGTGCTACCCCTGATTCTCTGCCCCCGGCTCCTGTCAAGCCTGACAGATATTATAGGGTCCCTGAGACCCATTCTCATTTCTTTAGGGCCCATGCTGTAGACTTAGAAACTATTTCCCAGGGGCCTAAGGGGATTTCTGCTACCACTTCCAAAAATCCTTTGCCTTCCGACAGAGAGGCAAGGTCCTTAGAGATGGGGGAAGAAGGTTTACACCTCTACTACCTTAACTATGAGAGCTCTCAATTGTCTGTTTCATATGTTTCAATACCAGGATTCCCTGTTGGATGATTTACAGAAAAAATTAGCCTCTCCTGACCCTTTAGATAGGAAGTCTTTGCAGGAGGCTGTCCATAACTCTCAGCAGGTTAGGATTCATTTTCTGCAGTGTGGATATGATGCATTGGAAGCTTCATGTAGGGCAGCTATGACAGGAGCGGTCATTCGTAGACATGCATGGTTAAGAGCAACCCTTACCGGATCATGTTAAGGCAATTCTACTGGATGCTCCCTTGGAAAAGAAGAAACTTTTTGGTGATAATGCTAAAGATGCGTTAAAGACCATTGAAGAAAAAGCCAAGTCAGTTCAGACAGTCAAAGATTTTCTCCAGGTTCAGCCCCCCAGGTTCAGCAGGAACTGGCCGCCTAAAAAATGGTCATTCCCAAATCCTGAAAAATTTCAAAGGGGCAAGAACAGGCGTGCCCGTGGCAGAGGGCAATAAAGAGGATCCTACAGGGGACGCCAATGGCAACCAACAAACCAAAGAGGTGACACAGGGGGGTTCCCCTTCCACTCAGGGACAATCTCAATGACTTAACTCTAACTTCTCTGACCAAGGAGCAAGAACAAGCCCCTTTGGGAGGAAAGTTATCTCTGTTCTCAGAAAATTGGCACAAACTGATAAAAGACAAATGGATATTGGACATTATAGATCATGGTTACAGGTTCTATTTTCATACCTTGCCAAGAAAACAAGGCATGCCAAACCTTCCACAAAATCAAAAGGCAGAGGCTATCAAGCAAATTTCTCTGCTGGCTCAGCTGGCTCAGATCAAAGCAATAGAAAAAGTGCCTCAAGAACAAGGTCAGGGGTTTTACTCAAGACTGTTCCTTGCTCCAAGAAAACAAAATCAATGGAGGCCGATACTGGACTTGTCCGCTTTAAACACTTTTCTCATAGTACCAAAGTTCAAAATGCTGACCTTACAGCAGCTCCTTTCCATGCTGGGCAAGGGGTCTTGGCTGATTACTCTGGACCTCAAGGAGGCATACCTGCATGTCCCTATCAGACACAGCTGCAGAAGATACCTCAGATTTCTTGCAGGGCCAGAGCATTGTCAATTCTCAACATTGCCTTTTGGCTTGTCTACTGCGCCCAGAGTATTCACGAAATGCCTGGCATCAGTAATTGCTCATTGCGGACTCCAGGGGATTCAAATCTACCCCTACCTGGACGATTGCCTCATACAAGCGGACAACGAACTAACCTTGACAAAAAACTTGAATTATGTCCTACACTTGCTACAGGCTTTGGGATACACAGTCAACTTTCAAAAGTCAAGACTTCTACCATCCCAGCAAATAACTTTCTTAGGAGCCAAACTAGACACAGCCTCTCAAATGGCCTACTTGACATAAGACAAGCAAGAGCAATTAACTCATTACTTCAAAAGTTTAGCAAAACTCTCCCAGATGACTGCAAGGAGATTCCTACAGGCCCTGGGGTTCATGGCATCTTGCATTCTCCTGGTCCCATTAGCAAGACTACACATGAGAAAACTTCAGTGGTATCTAAAGAGCTTATGGTCTCAGCACAACAACAACCTAGAAGCAATTATCCCACTCATTCCATGTCTTCAAAAGGAATTTCTATGGTGGGCCTCAGCAAGTCAGTCAAATACAGGCATGCCGTTCAAAAAAACTCAGGCAACACAGACCATTACCACAGACGCCTCAGACCATGGATGGGGGGTGCACATGGAAGGCAGATGTATTCAAGGACAATGGAATCCAAAGGAAGAACATCTGCACATCAACCAAAAAGAAATGCTGGCAGTGATGCATGCCATCGAGGCCTTTGGACATCAACTTCAAGGCCACCTTCTAATAAGGACAGACAACACCACTGTGATGTGGTACATAAGCAGGGAGGTACTCACTCTTACCCCCTTTGCAGGCTAACCATGAATCTTTGGGAAAAATCACTGAGTCTGAACATATACAGCTACAGTCCCAATTTGTTCCAGGCAGAGACAATGTTCTGGCGGACAGTCTAAGCAGGAATTTCCTAGACCCAAACGAATGGAGGTTACATCCAGACATCTTTGCACAACTAACCTCGGCATGGGGCAGGCCAGACGTAGACCTATTTGCCTCCCAGCTCAATCAACTACAAAAGTTCTGTTCAAGGACAAATCATCCACAAGCATGGAAGATAGATGCTCTCTCATTCAACTGGAACTCCCTAGTCATCTATGCATTTCCACCTCTGCCACTGATGACCACAGTGTTACTAAAAATCAAAGCAGAGCAGCCAAAGGGAATCCTAATAGCTCCGAACTGGCCGAGACAACACTGGGTACCCACTACAACGGAGCATGTGTCACAACAAACCGTGGGACCTTCCCAAATGGCCTCAACTGTTGACTCGACACAACTTCAGGACAGCTCATCCCAACCTCCAGACTCTACAGCTAACAGCTTGGAAGATCACATAAATAACCTCAATTTATCTCTCTCCAAGGAAGTTCAGCGGATACTAACAGAAGCCCGCAGACCATCCACCAGAAGGGCTTACTCAGCCAAATGGAAGCGTTTCAGCATTTGGAATACCAACTAGGGTCAAGATGCATCAGTACTGAGCATTCCACTCATTCTGGAGTACTTGGCAGAATTGCTAAATAAGGGACTTTCATACTCTTCCATAAAAATACATGCTTCAGCTATCTCAGCTAGATACAACACTGACCCACCTGTGTTCTCACATTCTTTGCTAAGGCAATTTCTTAGAGGGATCAAGAATATAAAACCTCCAAGAAAGGCACCAGTACCAGCTTGGGATCTCAATTTTGTGTTAGAAAAATTGACTCTACCTCCCTTCGAGCCAGCAGCTTCAGCGGATTTACAATTTCTGTCCTGGAAGACAGCTTTCCTGCTGGCCATTACCTCAGCTAGAAGGGTTACAGAATTACAGGCACTAATGGCAATACCACCCTTCATAATCTTACACCGAGACAGGGTCTCCTTACGAACCAATCCTACCTTTCTGCCAAAAGTGGTATCTAGGGTCTCTCTAAATCATGCAATTCACCTGCCTACTTTCTTCCCCAATCCTGAAAACAAAGGGGAAAGACTGTTGCATACCTTGGACATACATAGACAACTTTGCTACTATGTAGACAGAACCAAGATCAGTAGGAAGACCTATCAGCTATTTGTAGCTTACGCTCCTGGAGTACAGGGAAAAGCAATTTCCAAACAGACAATTTCAAAATGGATTGGACATTGCATCAGATATTGTTATTCCTTCCATGGAAAGAGTGTGCCAGCCAATATCAGACCACACTCTACCAGAGCTACAGCCACCTCCACAGCCTTCTTAAGAGGGGTGCCTACAAAGGATATTCTAGAAGCTGCTACATGGAGCTCCGTGCATACATTTTCCAAACACTACAACCTCCCTTTATTTTCCAGATCCAGAGCAGGCTTTACTTCGGCAGTCCTGCAGGGATTGCTAGCTACACCATCCTTTTCCTAGAGCATACCACCTCCCCCAGCTAAGCTATGGTATTCAACCCATATGTTATTACTGCAGTTGCATTCTTGAAGGACATAGTACAGTTTTGTACCTACCATAAATGTAGATGTTCGATAGATATGCAACCCCCTCTATGCCTTGGGTCTACTCCTCTCCCTGTTATTCTTAGCTGGGGATATCTGTTATGGTGTATCTGTTTGCTTACGTATTTGTCTGGAAACCTATTTTTGTTTCACAAATTTGATTTTAGCCTTCCTTGGAGGGCACCTGGCATCTGGGGCAAGAAACACTGAAGAAGATGGCGTCGGCTGATGCTTATGTACTCCAGCCGCTCTGACGTTGGAGAGAAATGCGACATCAGCCAACGTCGGACCCAGACTTTGGAATCCGGCCGACCGAGGGCTGACTGAGGCAGGACAACCCATATGTTATGACTGCAGTTGCATATCTATCAGACATCTACATTTATGGTAGGTACAAAACTGTACTGTTTCAGAGTTACCTGTCTGACCGCCAACAATCTGTTGTATGGCAGAGTGACGCATCTCCCCAACTACCTGTCTCCATAGGGGTTCCCCAAGGATCCATCCTTGGACCCCTACTTTTCTCTGTTTACACCAATAATCTAGCCTCTGCCATCAAACATGGCGCACTCATCCAATACGCGGATGACTCAACCATCATCTGCTCAGCCCAGTCCCTACCCAAACTGCAAAAAGTCACACAGGAAGCCTTTTCCTCTGTTGAAACATGGTTATCCGATGCCCAATTAATACTCAACCCAAACAAAACTACTCCTCTTCCAACCCACCAAACATACTCAAATCAACTCTCACTTTAACATCACAGCAAAAGACAACACTATATACCCAACTGAACACACCAAATTGCTAGGAGTGGAAATAGACAATAAACTAAAATTTGACATTCACATATCCATGACCATAAAGTCCACAAAAAACTAGGAGCATTATACAGAAATAAACAATTTCTCACCAAAGCAGCAAAGATTTCAGTAGCAAATTCCCACTTTATCTCCACCCTACTTTATGCCTCTCCAGTATATACCAACCTAAGGCAATGTGATCTAAACAAGCTAGAGACCTGCTACAACAAAATCGCCAAATTCGCCACAGGGGCATCCTACCGTAGTCACCACTGTCTCTCACTTGCTGAACTGGGCTGGCTTGAACTCCCTCACCTCCTTCAGTGGTATCAACTCTCACTCGCCCACAAACTAGTAAACCATCCACTAAATGTCCCATCCCTCCAGAATCTACTCCAACCCTATCGCACCACCAGACCACTAAGATCCAGCAACAAAAATCACTTGCAGATCACTAAAGCCAATAACTCTGCTGGTGAAGCACTATTCTCTTGCGCCATAGCCAAATTATGGAACTCTCTCCCACCCACAATTACCTCCTTACCATCATGCACCAACTTCAAAACTTTATTAAAAGCGCACCTAAAAACATGCTGACTATGCCCTTGCAACTCCCACTCTAATATCCACCCCATCCAACTACTACTTTTCTTTCACCTCCACTAACTACCTTGATAGCAAGCTCAAATGCTCATAAGCCTAGTACTTATTATACAGCAGGAACTTCTCATTGTTACATTTGTTAATGCCTGTTATGTACTTCACAGATAAAGATTCTAGTTGTCTACTGATGTACTATTTTCTTCATCTGTAAATATGTTGCAAGTAATTTCTGTTAAATTGTTAATCTCTATGTAATCCAATGTAACTACTGTCTGTTTATTTTACTGTGGAGCTTTTCTCCCCAGGCCTCCGCTGAAAATGGACCCACGTCCAGTCAGACATTCCCGGTCAACAAATTTAAATAAATAAGTTACCCCAGCAAATGGACCTGCTCACACAGGACATGGGAACACTCCTACACCCCGAACTGTCCACACTGAATCTCAAACTGTGGATGATAGGGTGCAGATCCCCTTCAGACACCCGTACTCGAAGGATGTGATCCAGGTTCTGTAGGAGGCCAGAAAACAGACCACTAGAAAATCCTACCTGTCAAAATGAAAGATTTTCATTGTCTAAAAAAATAACCTGCAACCACTAGGAACAGAGTCTCCAGTGGTCTTGTCTTGTCTGTATGACCTTATGAAGTCTGGATTCTTATTTCTTCATTAAAATACATTTGTCTGCCCTTTGTACCTCCTCTAGCATCCAGGTTAGAAGTCAAACTCTGAGAGGAGCACTTACATCTGACAACCCAAGGAAGGACCCCCCCCCCCCCCGATCTTAACTTTGTCCTGGAAAAATTGATGCTCCCACCCTTCGAACCAGCCAAAGACTGCTCCCCCAACACTGCACCTGAAAGACTATGTTGTACTGGTGGTCATCACATCAGCCAGAAGAGTCTCTGACTACCAGGCCAGAGAACCCCCTTCACTGTCTTCCACAAGGACAGGGAATGCTTTCGAATTAACCCCTCTTTCATGACCAAAGTAGTCAGTGAGCTGTCTTTAAATCAAACTAAATCTACCAACCTTTTTCCTATCCACAGAACAAGGCAGAGGATGCTTCTTTCCCTAGACGTTCAAACAGCTCAGGTGTTACTTGGCCAAAACCAAATCCCTACACAAATCAGGCTTTTTAATCTCTTACCACCCAAAAGCCCTGGGTCAACCTGTTTCCAAGCAAACCATATCCTCTTGGATATCTAATATTTCATTCTGTTACACTAGTCATAAGTCTCTCCCAACTCCAGTTTAGGGCTCACTCTACCAGGACTTTGTCTTCCTCTGGGGCATTCCTTAAAGGATTAGACACTGCTGCTATCCTGGAAGCAGCTACATGGTCCTCTGCTCACACTTCACTAGGCACTACAAGCTGAATATGGTCTCTGGAACCAGGGCAGGATTTGACAGAGCCATCCTCTCCCCTTCCATGGGACATGAGCTTTTGCACTCTCCCTGATGGTCATGAATACAGCAGCAAATGAATAGGCCATAGTATTGTGTGAGAACTTAATATAACCTTGGCTGTCCTCTTCCATATGCTGCTGTATAGTTTTCCCACCAGCCTTCCCCCTCACTTGCATGATTACTGACTCCTGGAGTACCCCCTCCCGAGGCGCCAACTCCAGCATTCAGTCCAGAGGTGGATGCGTGCTGATGTCCACTTTATACCAGGTGTCCGTTTACAACAGTCAGAGGTGCAGGACGATGTTCTTCGTGTTTCACTGTTGCAGTCATTACATTTGGTTAATCTGCTGGCAGGTTGCCCTCAGTTGGCCTGATTAACAAAGTTTTGGGTCCTGTGTCAGTTGCTGTCCCTTCTTCCATGACGTCAGGTCGTCAGGAGTATAAAACATGCAGCCGACACCATTTTATCAGTCTTTCTTGCCACACGGTGCCCGAAGCAGTAGCAGTTCGTAAGTGCCGGTCAGCCAACTCCTGAAATTTTCGTTTGAGTTTCAGAGCCGAAGTCTTAAACTAAAAAGATAAGTACCCTATTGGGGAAACTTTTTCTTGCTCCTTACAGATGCCAGCTTGTCTTTCGGCTTTTTCCCGGTAAGGGGCTGCCACAGCGGAACTCCAGTCCGCTAATGATGGGCAGTAGATTTTTATGAAACGCCGATGTGCCAGCTCGACACCCAACCTTCAATCAAGGCATGCCCATTTACGCACGCTTGTCTTTCGAACGCTACCCAACCACTGGGAGGACATGCAGACTCCACACAAGGCACTCCCAAGCCAAGCGAGAATCGAACGGGAGAACCTCTTGCTGTGAGGTAACAACGCTACCGCTGTACCACCATGGAATACTCTTACCGATGTCAGTAAAAGTTAATTGCATTACTTGTGGGAAGCGAATACCTCAAGGATTTTCATTTGTACTGTATTTTTTGCCTAGGCCCTGACCACAACGTACGTTGCTGTCGGTTTTGTGCTAAATTTTAGTCAACGCACTATTAAATGTCGGTATATTTTTGCTTCTAAATATTTTGGCTCATGATTTAACTATCCAGAAATAGTCTAGCAAAGATGTGCAGCAGGCAAGGGTGATAAAGGATAATGAGGGAAACATACGTACAAGCGAGGAGAGTGTGTTGAGCAGATGGAAAGAGTACTTTGAGGGGCTGATGAGAATGATAGGGAGAGGTTGGATGATGTGCGGATAGTGAATCATGAATTGCAGTGGATTAGCAAGGAGGAAGTAAGGATAGCTATGAAGAGGATGAAGAACAGAAAGGCTGTTGGTCCAGATGACATACCTGTGGAAGCATGGAGGTGTTTAGGTGAAATGGCAGTTGAATTTTTAACTAGATTGTTTAATGAAATCTTGGAAAAGTGAGAGGATTCCTGAGGAATGGAGGAAGTGTTTTGGTACCGATTTTTAAGAATAAGGGTGATGTGCAGAGCTGTAGTAACTAGAGGGGGATTAAATTGATCAGTCACAGCATGAAGTTATGGGAAAGGGTAGTGGAAGCTAGGTTAAGAAGGGAGGTGATTGGTGAACAGTATGGTTTTGTGCCAGGAAAGAGCACTACAGATGCGATGTTTGCTTTGTGTGTTGAAGTACAGAGAAGGTCAGAAGGAGTTGCATTGTGTCTTTGTGGATTTAGAGAAAGCATATGACTGCCTAGAGAGGAGTTGTATTGTATTAGGAAGTCGGGAGTGTCAGAAGTATGTAAGAGTGGTACAGGGTATGTACGAGGGTAGTGAGAGCGGTGAGGTCCGCGGTGGGAGTGACAGATGCGTTTAAGGTGGAGGTGGGATTACATCAAGGTTCAGATGTCCTTCAAGGATGCATCTGCAGTCTTTACAAATGGGTTGTCCTGTCGTCAGGCAGCCCTTCGGTCGGCCGGATTCCAAAGTCTGGGTCTGGCTTTGGCTGGTGTCGCACTTCACCCGACGTCATTGCGGCAGTTCTTCGGGTATAAAGGCATCAGCCGACGCCTTTTTCCCCAGTCTTTCTTGCCGCGTGGCGCCCGAAGCAGAAGCTGTTCGCAAGTGCCAGTTGGTCAGATCCAGAGATTACTACTACCGAATATTACTTCGAAGACTTCTATGAAGCTAAGTACGCCGTTGGGGACTCTTTCTTGCCTCAGCCGATGTCAGAGAAAGTGAATAACTGTATCTTGTGGGAAACAAATACCTCATAAAGATTTCCACTCCTATTGCATACATTGTTTAGGCCCAGACCACGATGTAGCAGCTTGTCTAGCCTGTGCTTCTTTTAACCGACGGACGCTTAGAGGCCGGTCGGAGTTTGCTGAACAGATTTTCGGCTCCGATTATGCCGTCGGATCCTCCGACTACGCAAATTACCAAGAAACGCAAAGAAATGGACCGACACTCGCGGTCCGCGGTTTCGGCCGAAACCGCGGTTAAGCAAACCACGAGTGTCTGTTTCGGCCAAAACCGAGCAAGCGGTTCTTTCTTCAGCCGAAATCATGCCTTCTACCGAGGCCCCTTCTAACCTGGTAGAAACGGCTTCTGAAATCCAACCTTCTGTTGCGGTTTCACAGGATTTATCAGACACCATTCCCCTGGATATTTCAACCCCTGCACGTGGAGCTGCTAGGCCTCCTGCAGCTATGTCTATTAAGGCCTTTGCTAGGGCTAAAGCAGCCAAAGCATCAAAAACTGTGCCTGCCAAGCCCCCCTCTCACAGGCCCAGCACCAGCTCCCATATGCTTTCTTTGGCTGAGGATCTCATCTCTTTAATTCGTGGAGCCCAGCCTCATCCAGACAGGGCCTCTCTCCCTCCTCCAGAAAAGAGGCCTAGAGCAGAGCCCCCTGAGCCAGTATCCACAGATGATTCCTCTGATGACTCAGAACATACAGACCCTCCTGAGGCTTCTTATTCTCCTTACGAAGACTCTGATGCTGAAGAGTCCATCCCTTCAGCCTCTCCTGAGGAATTTTCCTTTGGGGAAACCTTGCATGCTATGAGGGAACAATTTCAGTGGCTGGGCCAAGATTTCTCAGACTCCAGAAAAAGGCTTAAGACCTTTCTACATTTGCCACAGCATAGGCCTTTAGCTATACCTCCAGTTCTTTCTGTTGTTGATGATGCATTTAATGATGCTTGCACTGCTCCTGATTCATTACCTCCGGCTCCTGCTAAGCCCGATAGGTTCTACAGGGTCCCGGACACTCATCACCATTTATATAAGGCTCCTTTTGCAGATCCAAAGACTATCTCCCAGGGTCCTAAAGCTGTAGCAGCTACTTCTACTAAGAACCCCCTCCCCTCTGAAAGGGAATCCAGGTCCTTAGAGAGATGGGGTAAAAAAGTTTACACTTCTGCTACTTTGTCAGCTAGAGCTTTGAACTGCCAATTTCATATGATTCAATATCAAGAGTTTCTGCTTGACCAGTTGACAAAAAAGCTGTCCTCTGAAGAATCTTTAGATAAAAAGTATGTTCAAGAAATGGTACATAACATACAGCAGGTTAGTAACCATTCTTTAAAATGTGGCTATGATGCACTGGAGGCTTCCTTTAGATCAGCCATGACTGGCACAGTTATCGGGAGACATGCTTGGTTGAAAGAACAGGCATTACCAGACCATGTCAAATCTAAGCTTTTGGATGCACCTATGGACAAGGTCAATTTATTTGGTTACCCTGCACAGCAGGTACTAAAAAAGATGGAAGAGAAGGCAAAATCTGTACAAACAGTGAAAGATTTCTTACAAGTTCAACCTCCAAGGTTTAGCAGGAACTGGCCCTCCAAAAATTGGTCCTTTCCGGACTCCTCTAAGGCACAAAGAGGCAGGAATAGGCGCTCTAGAGGCAGAAACCAATCCAAAGGGGTGCCCACAGGGGACGCCAGTGGCAAGGTAACAACCAGCGAGGCACGGATACAGCCACCACCACTACAACAACTCAATCAGTGACTTGGCGGTGGCACCGCCTACCAGGGAACAACTAGAAGCACCCTTAGGCGGAAAGCTAACCTTATTTTCAAAGAACTGGCATTGCATTACAAGAGAAAAATGGATTTTGCAGACTATAGACCAAGGTTACAGGTTCCATTTCCATACTCTACCAGGAAAGAGAGGAATGCCAAACCTACCACCTACTCAAAGGACAGAAGCTCTAAAGCAAATATCTCAATTGTTAAGAATGAGAGCTGTGGAAAAGGTACCATCGATGGAGCAAGGAAAGGGATTTTACTCCAGACTCTTCCTGGTACCAAGAAAATAAAACAAATGGAGGCCTATTCTAGACCTGTCCGCTTTAAACATTCCTCATTGTTCCAAAATTCAAAATGCTGACCCTACAGCAGCTTCTTCCCATGCTGGGCAAGGAGTCTTGGCTGGTAACTCTAGATCTCAAGGAGGCATACCTGCACGTCCCCATAAGACCAATTTGCAGAAGATACCTCAGATTTCTTGCAGGATCAGAGCACTATCAATTCTCAGCATTGCCCTTTGGCTTATCTACTGCGCCCAGAGTGTTCACGAAATGCCTGGCATCAGTAATCGCTCATTGCAGACTTCAGGGGATTCAAATCTTGCAGACTTCAGGGGATTCAAATCTATCCCTACCTGGACGACTGCCTGATACAAGCGGACAACAAAATCAAACTAACAGAAGACTTAGAGTCATTTACCTTCTGCAAGCCCTGGGATATACAGTCAATACAAAAAAGTCAAGGCTGATTCCATCCCAAAGAATAACCTTTCTGGGTGCAGAACTGGACACATCAAAACAAATGGCATTTCTAACTGCAGAAAAGAAAGAGCAACTTCCTCTCTACTTCTTTGCATTAACAAAGCAGAACCATCTAACTGCAAGAAAAGTGCTACAAGCTCTAGGCTTCATGGCATCCTGCATAATACTGGTCCCTCATGCCAGGCTGCATATGAGAAAGCTACAGTGGTACCTAAAGAATTTGTGGTCCCAGCACAAGCACAGCCTAGAAACCAAAATTCCAATGATCCCATGCCTGAAGCAAGAGTTCCTATGGTGGGCTCAGGCCTGCCAATCAAACACAGGATTGCCCTTATGCAAAAGTCAACCAAGACAAACCATCACGACAAATGCCTCAGGCCTCGGTTGGGGGGCACACATGCTGGGCAAGTGCATTCAAGGCCTATGGACTCAAGACCAGCTGCACCTGCACATAAATCTAAAGGAAATGATGGCAGTAAAATTGGCAATCCAGGCATTCAGACCCTTTCTCCAAGAAGGTCAGTTGATAAGGACAGGCAACACCACAGTTATGTGGTACATCAACAAACAGGGAGGCACACACTCGTATCCTCTATGCCGGCTGGCACTGGACCTATGGGATGTGGCTCTGAGCTACAACATTCAGTTACAGGCAATTTATGTACCAGGGAAGGAAAACATTCTAGCAGACATATTAAGCAGAACTACAACAGATGCCCACGAATGGATGCTGCATCCGGACATCTTCAAAGCCATCACAACAGAATGGGGATTACCACAAATAGACTTGTTTGCATCCCCACTCAATCACCAGCTAAAGAAATTCTGCACAAGGACGTACCACCCACTTGCTTGGAAGGTGGACTCCGTATCTTTCAGTTGGAAAAGCCTGATAGCATACGCATTCCCACCACTTCCTTTGATGCACAAGGTGCTTCTGAAGATTAAAGAGGAACGTCCGAGGATCATTCTGATAGCTCCAGACTGGCCAAGACAACATTGGTATCCATTGCTGAGGAGCATGTCCCGGGAACAAATATGGACACTGCCCCTGATCCCATTACTGTTAACACAGAACTACAACATCCTGCATCCAAACCTGAAAACTCTGCAGCTAACTGCCTGGAACATTACATAAGAGCAATTAACCCAAATTTATCCCAAAGGGTTAAAGACCTAATCCTGGAGGCTCGTAGACCTTCAACAAGGAAGAATTATGCAGCAAAATGGAAAAGATATCTCATCTGGAGTACTGCAAAGGGGCAAGATGTGACACTGGTGAACTTAGCCAACATCCTGGAGTACTTGGCGGAGCTCTTCCATGCAGGCCTGTCCTATTCCTCCATCAAGATACATGCATCAGCTATTTCAGCAGAATACAGCTTGGATCCTCCTGTCTTCTCGCATCCTCTGCTCAGACAGTTTCTGAGAGGAATTAAAAATGTAAAACCTCCCAGTAAACCTCCATTGCCAGCATGGGACTTGAACTTTGTGCTAGAAAAACTGACACTTCCCCCTTTCGAACCAGCAGCAACAGCAGAATTACAATACTTATCCTGGAAGACTGCTTTCCTGCTGGCAATAACTTCAGCAAGAAGGGTCTCTGAACTACAGGCATTAATGGCAGTGCAACCCTTCCTGATCTTCCATCAAGATAGTGTCCATGAGAACAAATCCTACATTTATACCTAAGGTGGTATCCAGAGTCTCTTTTTAAATCAGGCTATCCACCTTCCTACATTCTTCCCCAACCCACAGAACAGGGGAGAAAGGCTCTTGCATACCTTGGATGTACATAGACAATTACGCTACTACCTGGACAGGACAAAAACCAATAGAAAAACTGACCAGCTTCTGGTAGCATATGCAACAGGAAAGGAAGGAAAACCAATTTCAAAACAGACAATCTCCAAATGGATAGGAAATTGCATTAGATTTTGTTACTCCTACCATGGAAAGAAGACTCCAGAGAACATCAGGCCTCACTCCACAAGGGCTACAGCCACTACCACAGCTTTCTTACGAGGAGTGGCTACCAAGGACATTATAGAGGCTGCTACTTGGACCTCCGTGCATACATTTGCCAAGCATTATAATTTACCTCTATACTCTAGATCCCGTGCTGGTTTTGCCACTGCTGTTTTGCAAGGGATCCTAACTACACCATAATCTCTACTCATTTCCTCCTCCCCTGGTTTAGCTATGGTATTCTACCCATTTGTAAAGACTGCAGATGCATCCTTGAAGGACATAGTACAATTTTGTACCTACCATAAATGTAGATGTCCGATAGGAATGCATCTGCAGTCAGGATTACCCACCCTCCTTCCCCTCTGAGGTACTCCTAGGGTATTTGCCAATCTTCAGCTAGCTTGGGGGGGATCTATTATGGTGTATTTGTTTGTATATATGTACATACATGCTTATTTTGTGTGTTTGCTCTCTATTTGGAAACTTTGGCATTTATCCAAATTTAGCCATCCAAGAGGGCACCTGGCATCTGGGGCAAGAAACACTGAGGAAAATGGCGTCGGCTGATGCCTTTATACCCGAAGAACTGCCGCAATGACGGGTGAAGTGCGACACCAGCCGAAGCCAGACCCAGACTTTGGAATCCGGCCGACCGAAGGGCTGCCTGACGACAGGACAACCCATTTGTAAAGACTGCAGATGCATTCCTATCGGACATCTACATTTATGGTAGGTACAAAACTGTACTTTCTGAGCCCTTTCTTTGTAATGGTGATGGACAGGTTGATAGAGATCAGACAGGAGTCCCCGTGAACTATGATGTTTGCAGATGACATTGTGATCTGTAGTGAGTGTAGGGAACAGGTGGAAGAGACCCTGGAGAGGTGGAGATGTGCTCTAGAGAGAAGACGAACGAAGGTCAGCAGGACTAAGACAGAATGTGTGTGTTAATGAGAGGGAGGATAGAGGAATGGTGATGCAGGGAGTAGAGTTGGCGAAGGTGGATGAGTTTAAATACTTGGGATCAGCAGTTCAGAGAAATGGTGAGTGTGGAAGAGAAGTGAAGAAGAGTAAAGGCAGGATGGAGTGGGTGGAGAAGTCAGGAGTGATTTGTGACAGACTAGTACCAGTAAGAGTGAAAGGGGAGGTCTACAAAGAGGGTAGTGAGACCAGCTATGTTTTATGGGTTGGAGACTGTGGCATTGACAAAGGCAGGAGTCTGTGCTTGACATGGCAGAGTTGAAGATGTTAAGATTTGCACTGGGTGTGATGAGGATGGACAGGATTAGGAATAAGTATATTAGAGGGTCAGCCCAGGTTGGAATGTTTGGAGACAAAGCCAGAGGCAAGATTGCGTTGGTTTGGACATGTGCTGAGGAGGGATGCAGAGTATGTAGGGAAAAAGATGCTAAGGATGAAGCTGCCAGGTAACAGGAAAAGAGGAAGGCCTAAGATGAGGTTTATGGACGTGGTGAGAGAGGACATGCAGGTGGTTAGTGTGACTGAGCAAGATGCAGAGGACAGGAAGAAATGGAAACAGTTGATCTGCTGTGGCGACCTCTCGGAGCAGCCAAAAGAAGATGATTTAACTATACAGAAATGTCAGTTAGGAATCAGACTACCGGAATACCTAAAAAACGCGAAGAAAGACAGTCTAGGTCCAAAACTGACTACGCTTCTAAGCCAGTCGCTAGTTCGCCAGTACTCAGGCGCTTTCGCAGCCCCTGATGCCCGCTACTTTTGATTCGCAGGCCTCTACTGAGACCCATTCAGAGTTTGGTATGCCACGAGATGCTTCAATTGAACCCGCGGATGTCTCTACCTTAGATGGGTCCGGAGCAGCTGTGCAGGCACCTGCTTCTGAGGGTGTTTTCAGGCCTACAGATTTGTATATTAAACAGACGCCATCTTCAAAATGAAGGCCAAAATCTACATCTGTCTAAAAAAACAACGTTTGGCCCACATGTGCAGACCCCTATGCCTAAAGAACAAATGATCAAAATGGCTGAAGATTTAATTACTCTGATCAGGGGTAGGCCTAGGCAAGACATTGATTATGAATCTTCTGACAAGGATTCTGTTTCTTCTGATTATTTTAATGAACAGGATTTGTCTGTACCTACTTATGAGGACTCTGATGTGGAAGACTCCATTCCTTCTGCTTCACCCCCTGAGGATTTTTCTTTTGAGGAAACTTTACAAACCTTAAGGGAGCATTTCCACTGGGAAAGTCAGGATTTCTCTGAATCTAAAAAGAGACTTGGGGATTTTCTTCCACAACATAGGCTTTTGGAAATCCTTCTAGAACAGGGAGGTATAGCCAAATTACAGGCTCTTATGGCAGTGGAGCCTTATTATTTTTCATGCGGACAGGGTGTCTCTCAGGACCAATCCATCCTTCATGCCTTAGGTGGTATCCAGTGTGGCTCTTGATCAGACCATTCATCTGCCAACTTTCTTTCCCAGTTCACATAAGGGGGAGCGGATTCTGCATTCATTGGATGTACACAGACAACTTGGATTTTACTTAAACAGGACAAAATCTATAAGACAATCTGAACTACTGGTGACATTTGCTGCAGGGGCAGAGGGAAAGGCGATTTCAAAGCAGACTATTTCCAAATAGGTTCATAGGTTCATACTAGGCTATCTGCCCTAGGGCATTTATAAGCCTAGCCAGAATGTGTTTGGCTTTCGCCACCCATTTTAAATTTATTTTGCTATGCCCTTTTTCGAGGTTAGTATACTGTGCCTCTGTCTAACAGTGACACAGAAGTGATACCCGGGGTAAACCTACGATCTCCCATCCACTCATCAAGATTCCTCTTGAAGAGAGTCAATGAGGGACTCTGCCTAACCTGGACTGGGATTTTATTCCAGAGTGAAGGGAGCCTCTGGGTTATGAATCTGTCCCTCCAGCATGTCCTATTTATTTCAGTGCTGAGGTTCAAGTCTCTCGAGCGTAGCTCGATGGGATTTGGATTTTCTGAGGTGCAGCATGTCCATTAATTCCAGGTTGAACATGGCTTTATACGTCAGGCACAGATCGCCTCTGAACAGGTGGTATGCCACTGAGTAGAGCTGGAGTTTCTTTAACCGGGCAGCATATGGCATCTGTTTGAGCCCTTTGATCCTCTTGGTGAGGTACTTTTGGGGGTCTTTCCAGTTGCTGCAGGTGTCTGGTAAGGTACATCCCAAAAGGGGCATTGTACTCAATTATGGGCCTGATGAGGGATGAGTAAAGAGGCACAATGACCTCCCCTGATCTAGATGTGAATCACTTCATGATTAGGTGGGCTATATAAAATGTTTTTCTAACCACTTTGGCCACGTGGTTGTCAAATGAGAGATTGCTATCAACTTGGGACCCAGGTCCCTAATTACTTTTTCTGTACTTAATGGATTACCACTTATGTGGTAATTTGTGGGCACTTTGTTTTTGCCAAAGGGGATGACTATACACATTTTGGCATTTAGCTTGAGGCCATGGCTCTGGCACCAGTTGTCTGTTTCTGAGGCCCTTTTGGAGGATGCTTGTGTCTGCTGGAGAGTCTATTATGGCGCCCAGTTTGCAGTCATCTGCGAACTTGGTCAGCCACAGTCCTTCCGTGTTGGCCTGTACCTCCGAGAAATATATACCGAACAAGAGAGGTCCCAGGACTGAGCCTTGTGGGACACCACTTGTAACTGGTTTGGAGTCTGACATGGCTCCAGCAATTCTAACCATGTGGGTTCTGTCCTTGAGCCAATTTGCAACCCATCTAGTGACATAGGGGTTTATATTTAAGCTGGTGAGCTTATCTATAATGCCTGAGTGGGGTATTGTATCGAAGGCTTTTCCGAGGTCCAGGTAGGCTGTGTGGACCACCTTCCTCTAGTCAATGGCCTTGGTGACTGTTTCAAAGAAATCAACCAGGTTTAAGAGGCAGGATCTGCCCTTAAAGCCGAACTGGGTAGGATCCAGTGTTTGTAGGTCCCCAATGTCTTTATGAGGTCCATGATGATCCTTACCATAGATTTGCAGACCAAGCTAGTCAGGCTTATGGGGCGATAGTTTCCAGGATCCGTTGAGGCACCACCTTTATGGAGAGGGACCACTGTTGCTGTACGCCACTCTTTGGGCACATATCCTGTAGTAAGGCTAAGATTGAACAGTAGTTTTATGTTTGGGTTTAGCTCTTCTTGGAGTTCATGTAGGACGCAGCCCGGGACACCGTCTGGTCCCATTGATGCTGTTTTTTTTTGCTTTGGAGAGGGCGGCTCTTACCTGAGCATCTGAGATGTCAGGGGGGCAGCACTCTGCTGATAGATATTTGCCCTTTTGGTGGGGACGGGGGGGGGGGGAGAGAAGTTTGCGCTGAACCTGTCAGCTAGGATGTTGGCAATGTCTGTGGGTTTGGTGTATTGTCATTTTGGACTAATTCTGAGCATATCTGGGAATTACCACCCAGGTTCCTAACATAACTAAAGAAAGCCTTGTGATTATCCTTAGTGTTCTGTGCAATTTTTCTCTCTAAGCTGGCCTTAGACAATTTTGTGTGCCCGTAGTTTTTTGCTAATACTGATCAGTGATGCCTTCCCTTTTTGGGATTTTGGGATTTTGCTCTATCATTTAGTAGCTTCCTCCTTCTATTGTATAGTTTGTTTATGGCTGGGGTCCACCAGACAGGACGTCTGCCTTTGGAGGATTGGGTCTTGGTTTTATTTGGGATAGCATGATCCATGCATTCCTGAAGGTCTTTATAGAATTTGTTTATAAAGGATTCTGCGGTCTGGGACGTATTTTCCACAGGACCGGGGGCTTTGAAGGATTCCACCTCAGTTTTGAGGAGTGTGGAATTTGCTTTAGAGAAGTTTTTCACTGTGGTTTTCTGGGCATGGGGTGGGATCGGGATGTGAATATCCAGTGAGATTAGTTTATGGTCTGATCTTACCGGTGAGGGATACACTTCTGGTCTGGAGCATAGAGTCCCCATGTTGGTGATCAGGTCAAGTATGTTTTCCCCTCTTGTGGGAGAGGTAACAAGTTGTTCCATAGCATTTGAGTTTATAAATTCTAGGAACCTTTGGGCTAGGGTGTTGGAGCTAGAGTAATGCTCCCAGTCTGAGTAGTTGAAGTCGCCCAATATAATGGTGTTTGGAGAGACCTTCATATTTTCCAGTGTTCTCAGGAAGACCGAGTGGGGTTCCTGGGTTTGGGAGGGTGGTCTGTAGCAGGCTATAAACTGGAAGGCAGTTTTACCCACTGTTGCACATGGATAGTCTCTGATGCTTCGTGCTTTGCCACCAACCTGGAGGTGTGGGTATCTTTGAATATAGATACTCCCCCTCCTTTTGTGGTTCGGTCCAAGTTTTGGGGCCGAAAAGCATGGCATGAGGTATAACCTGGTAGTGCTGGGGTGCTCTCGGGAGCCCTGAACCAGGTTTCTGTTACTGCACAGATATCGATGTTCTCCATGCTAAGGAGAGTTTCGAGTGCGTGCATCTTGAGGTTTAGACTTCTGGTGTTGAGTAGCATTACTCTTAGTTTCTTGTCCCTTGTGATACCTATGGAGGTGGGTTTGTCTTTTGAGCCTTGCCTAAAAAAGGCACTATGGGGGTAGCAAGAGCCTTTGCCAATATCCGAAAGCCCAGGGGTGACGGGTCCAAGCAGTCCCTAGCGAAGCATCGTGGCTTGTCGAGCATATCATCCCAAGCTGACAGGCATTGGATCCCCTTTGAATGACACCAGTACTTAAGCCAGTTGTTGAAATTGATCATCTTGTCTTCATATTGCGGCATCATTCTTGGTGAGGGTAAGATGCTACTCAAGGTCAGGGTCATACCAGCCTGGGCTACATGCTCAGAGAGCTCCTCTGTCTCTCTTCATGTAGTCCAGGGAGGTACATCTCGGGTCATTCACACCAGCATGGACAATGACTGAGTCATATTTGTACTTGCCTTGGAGTGACCTGAGTGCTTGTGTTATGTGGCGGATCCTAGCGCCCGACAGGCTGCTCACTGTGAGCCTCTCCTTGTTCAGCCTGGTGAGCGGGACGTCAGTGTGCCTGATGATAGTCACCTATTACAGGTGTATCAGGTGTGTTTAGTCTTAAGGGCTGTGACTGTTCAGCACACTGGCTTTGTGAGATGTGTTGCACGTGTTTTGTTTTGGGGTAGCGGCTGCTTGGGTGTCTGCTTTGGAGGTCTCTGCTGCTTCGGCAAATCTTTATTTAGAGCCTCCGAGTATGTTTTTGTGTGATTGTGTTTGGTTTGCTGTCGTGGTAGGTCTATGTGAGACTGGAATTGTAGTGAATGTGGTTTCCTTCTCCTCCTGACTGGTTATGCCAGTACTGAGTTGAGAGAGCTCAGCCTCCAGTTTGGCTATATGGTTGCATCTCTCACATGTGTTGGAATTTGTTGGGAGGAGGAGAGGGTTGTCTGTGTACATGAGGCAGTTGTAACATTGCCTCAAGATTCCCAGATTCACCAGCTGGACCGGAGAGGAGATTGACAACTCACCTTTGGACATGCTAGAATAGTATTGGGAATTCCTTAATTGAAAACCAGGGCCAGTGAGGAGTGAGGGTGTAGTGCTTTTAATTTTTAGTGCAGACTTGTATAATTGCTTTAGTGAGCAAGTGCCAGGTAACTTAAGTGCAATGTGTTACAGGCAACTTAAATGCAAAAACGACAAACAGTAACTTTCAAGTGAAACAAGGAAATAAGTACAGTAAGCAATGCAGATATCACTAGTGATCCACAGAAGCGCTGAGAAGCCGTGTATTAGGTGGAATTAGCGTTCCAGGGAAGTAAGCAAACAGACAACAAGCATATAAACAAAGCTAGATTCAGCAGGCCTGGATCTAGTCTATGCTACAGCAAACAAGGTGTACCAGTTTCAGTAAGATACAGTTCAAATATTCAGGCACTATAAACTTTAAACCAGAAATTCCCAGCTCAGAAGGGCAGTGTCCAGCCTCTTCTCCCACAAGAGTGCAGACTACAAACCTTCTTAATGTAAAATAACTGGCCTGAAGCCCAAGTGCTTAAACCAGAACTAATGCACTTTAAGAATAACAGACACTGGGCTCTCAATCAGCAGTTCCCAACTTAGGATGAAAGCTATGGATAAATCATTGTATTAGTTTCTGCTGTATGCACCATGGTAAAACCAATTCCCAGGGGATCAGATCTCATTCCACCAGGGCTGCATCTACTTCTCCAGCCTTTCTCAGAGGTGTTCCTACCAAAGACATTCTAGAAGCTACTACCTGGAGTTCAGTTCATATGTTCACCAAACATTACCATTTACGTTTCTTCTTTAAATCTAGAGCTGGTATTGCCACTGCTGTCCTGCAGGGCCTTATAGCTGGTCCTAATGATGTAGAAATCCATCCTCCCAACCATAGCTTTGGGGATCTACCCAAATGTAATGACTGCAATAGTGAAACACGAAGAACATAGTACAGTTGTGTACACTTGCTATAAATGTAGATGTTCGAGTGTATTCATTGTTGCAGTCTTGGTTACCCTCCTCCTTAACCCCCTGTTTTCCTCTTACTGTACCTCTACTTTCCTTTACTATGCTTAAAAGCCTTTTAGGTGTATTTACTTTTGTTTGGAGGTATTTTTTTTTTTTAATTACTTAAATATTTGGCTCCCCATTTGGGGGGGCATCTCCTATCTGGGGCAAGAAAAACTAATGTAATAGCGTCAGCTGCATGTTTTATACCCTGACTACCTGACATGGAAGATGGGACAGCAACCGACGCATGACCCAAGACTTTGTTAGTCAGGCCGACTGAGGGCAACCTGCCAGCAGATAATGACTGCAACAGTGAATACACTCTAACATCTACATTTATGGTAAGTGTACACAACTGTACTTTGTGCGCACCCTAGCGGTAGCATTTAACTTTTGTATCCCAGCCAAACGTTTGAGAGTTCACCAGAGCAAACTCAACAGTACTTTGTGGATGAAGGTTACCCTCTGTCTTCCTGTGAGTGGATGGTCCTTCAACTGGCATTGACTGGTGTATTTGCTTGCCAGTCAGCAGAAAAGTGAGTAATTTTGTGTTTTAGTGAGGGGTATTATAATTTGATTCTTGGGAGGTGGGGTGCGGTCTAGTGGTTGGGGTGAATTGGATGCTGGGGCATAAGTGTGCTTATGCAGTTGGTGCATGATATGGTGTGCGTCATTATGAATGAGGCCATCCCCAAGTACAAGACAAGAAAAAAGTGCTGTTTAGTTAAGGGAAAAAAACTTCAAACAAATTACCTTTTAAGTAGGTATCTCTATATTATGATGGTAGTACAAGAACACATTGATGTGTGTTAACCTAATTGTACATATTCTTGTTGAATAGCTTTCTTCAAGTGGTGCACTCCACAGCTTTTTAAAAATCCAGCTAATGGAAAGTTATTAAAGTTTAAAGATGTCTGCTACTGTCATTGAGGGGTATGCTTGTAAATGATTGTCAGGTTTAGTATCTCTGTTCGTTTTGCAGTCCACTTAAGATGGCTGAAGTTGTGTTAAATAATGATTGGTAAGTTTTATTTTTAACTTTTCTACTAGATTTTTTGCCTTCATGGAGGGCTCTCACCATCTATAGATACACTGGATCATATTCGAGCACTTGACCGTCTACAGGAAGTTCCCCATGAGGTAAGCAAACTGTAGTAGTTGCATAGTTTTTGAAGTTATTTAATGGAAATCTGCAGCACCTAAGTAGCATTATTAATGTTTTAGCTTCTCAAGAAAGTATTCTAGCAGGACTTGGCAGCGTCAGTGGCCTAACAGGTCGCTTATTATTTTGTTGTCAAATACAGAAAGCTGTGGGTTTTGTTCCTACTCCAGGTGAGTGAATTGATGACACTACGGTGCCATCCTTCAAATGAGAGGTTAAACCCAGGTTCCATTTGCTTGAGTTGGTGGCAGTAGATCTCAAGGCACCTGTGGTCAAGACTTGGGGAAGTTCCCTGATGCTCTGGCTAAACTCCTAGTGATATAAATATCACCTCGTGTCCCCTCACTTGAAAAGAGGTCATTAGTGTGGTGGTACTAACTAGGTCCAGAAAGGGCTAAGTTTTACTTATCCCTTTTCACTGGGATGTACAAAGATTTGAGACTTGACTATGGTGATGTGGCATTGAGACCAGCATACAGAACTTAAACCTGGTTAAAATTTCATGCTGTTGAATTGAGCCCTTGCTTCTCAGTTGAGTGCAGGTAATTTGTCTGTAATAATGCTTTCCATCTTGATGTGATGTCAGACTGACAGATGTAGACTACTATACTTGTACATTGTCTGCTGCCCAGTGGCATACATTAGTCCCCAGAAGATGAGGTGTGAGCATGTCTGACTTTCAGCACAGATGTCTAGTCTAAATGCCAGTCACTTGTTCAGTGTAGTACTTGTGTGCTCTGAAGAGGTTTTGATAAACGCGCGCGTGTGTGTGTGTGGGGGGGTGCTTGTTTATAACTGACCATTGTAATGATCATTGCTGCAACAGCTTTCACACACAGATGAATGCTGGTTATCTGTTTTGATCATCTTCAGTATTCTCACTTTCTCTGTGCACTCACACTGACACTGCTTGTGTTTTTTGTAAAACGACAATTTTTTAAACATCCACTATTGAACAGTTTCAAAAAACATCTGTGCCAATTGTTGATTACTTTAAAATGTAAATAATATTGCTAGTAATGTAGGAATTGTCTTAATCCAGCAATACATTGTGTTGGAAACCCTTATATTTTTTAAATAAGGCCGGTAGCCAAGAGTGTACTCCTAGGCTGTTTGGAAGAGTTCTTTTTGCCTTCCTGGTTGTCTCATTTTTATCCCAAATATCCCACATGTATGAAGTGTCTTATGTTCACTTCTACAGTGTGCATAATTTGTGATGTCTAATTTTCTTCCACACCTGTGAAGAGTACTGCCATCTGTTTGCATTTAAAATAAGTGACTTGTGTAATGGAGTAGTATGGGTTTGAACAAGGGTTTTGTATCTGTTCTCATTGCTGCTCGTGTTATTTTTATTATAATTTTATTTTTTATTATAATTGCTAGTGTAACAGTGCTTGTCATAGTTGTCTATTTTTGACTTTGCTTGTCTGTGTCCCTGGTACATGTACATACATTTTCAGTGCAAAGTCCCTGTTTGGTCAGTGATGTGCATTTCCCCTAAGCTTATGTAACCATTCTAGTTTCTGCTTTGCCTTGCAAAGCTGTCCTCAAAACCTAATTAAGTTGTAGAAAAGGCAGAATGTATTCATGCTCCAAATTCAGCCACGAGAAAGAAGCCAAAACCTGTGATAGCAAAGATGCAGTCAAAGCAGCAGAAGAAACTGCTCTTGACTAGTTGTGGCAGAAAGGTGTAATGTTATCAGTTGAAGACATCTGTGTGTGTGTGGAACATGACTACTGACTATACCAGGCAGAAGAGAAGCAAGTTCCGCACAGATTTATTGCCCTTAAGTGTAGGGCTTTAAGCAGCATTTCCCCTTTAAGAAACCCAGTATTCTTTCAAATATCTGAAGTTTCCTGTTGGAGACAACTATTCAAGTACTTAAAAATTTCTGGACTTTTTTTGTAAAATAAAGTATAGCTTGTGTAAACCTTTTTTTATCGAAGTTAGTCAAAAGTATTTTGAATGGGTAGGGATTATTACGGGGTATGTTGGTGCTTTTGTATACTCTGGGACAACGTACCTGACATTTTTTTCTGTCTGTATACATTTCTTGTCAGAAGTATTTCTGACAAGATTTTAATGTGCTGCTTTTTTCATTACTGTGATAGGAACTGTATTTGAGCGCAAGTGGCTTGTAAATGCTTTTTGACAGCTTGCCTTCTGACTCACTCCAGCAATGAGTACCCATTTTTGAGACATCCTCAGTTACAGCGTGAATACCTGTTCTGCTTCTGCTGTACATAGAAGCAACTTAACCAGTCTTTCCTGACACTACAGGCTCAGTCATTGACTGTAATAGTGGATGAATCTGTAGTTGCAGTTTGTTGCTCCTCAGACCACTCACTCCTCCAGTTTCCTCTGGTGTAGTCCTTTCAGGTACCACGAATCCGGGGGTCAGCCATGTTCTTTGGTTGTTTAGTATCCAGTCTGAGCACGGAGAACTATTTTCTCCTAGGTCAGGGAGACACTTGGAGATGCTACTTAGGGTAGCTGAGGAAGGAGACCTGTAGACAGGGCAGCAAGTGCATTCTGCAAGTCTGTTTTCATTCAGACTTTTTCCTTCAAAGAAAAAGGTTAAATGCTGATGTTTATCGTGTTTCACTGTTGCAGTCCTGCTGGCAGGCGACCCGCAGTCGGCCTGAGTTCCAAAGTCTTGGCCCGGCGTCGGATGCTGTCGCCTCTTCCCTGACATCAGTGCGCCAGGGGTGTAAAAGATGCAACAGACGCCATTTTCTTCAGTCTTTCTTGCCGCGCGGTGCCCAAAGCAAAAGCAGTTTGCAAGTGCCAGTCGGCCGACTCCTGAAATTTTTGAAATTGAGTTTCAGAACCGAAGTCTTCAAAGCTAAGTACCCCATTGGGGAAACTTTTTCTTGCTCCAGACCGATGTCAGTAAAAGTTAATAATTGTATTTCTTGTGGGAAGCAAATACCTCATAAGGACTTTCACTCTTACTGTATTCCTTGCCTAGGCCCTGACCACGGCATTACTAGTTGTCTGTTTTGTGCTAAATTCAACAAACACACTATTAAATGTCTGCTTGATTTTGCTTTCCATTATTTTGGCCGAAGGCTTAATTACATAATGCCGTTGGAACAACCGACAACCGGGATTTATAAAAAAACTCAGATAAAGAAAAGGACATGCAACCGAGGTCCAAAACCGAAGCCTCTTCTAGACCAGTTGCCGGTTTTCAGTGAGGTGCTTTCGCAGCCCCTGGCACCCGCTACCTCAGAGCCACAGGCTGTATACCACAGAAACATGGAGACACTGAGGCCTGTGGAAACTCAAGGTAATTGGGCCTGCGGAACCTATTCCCTCAGATGGGTCCAGAGCCGCTGAGCAGGCATCGGCTTCTGAGGGTGTTTTCAGACCTTCACAGCTTACTATTAAACCCACTACAGCAGCCAAGGCAAAGTCAAAAACACCATTAAAGACAAGGAAACAAGTACAGCATTGTCCAGAACAGTCATCCATGCCAAAGAAACAGATGCTTAAAATGGCCGAAGACCTAATTACTTTAATTAGGGTTCCCATCCCCCTCCTGACAAAAGGCCTAGGCAAGTCGCTGATTATGACTCCTCTGACCAGGTTTCCATTTCCTCTGATTCCTCTTCTGATCAGGGATATTCTCTCCCTCCCTATGAGGACTCTGATGCAGAAGAGTCTATACCTTCAGCCTCTCCGCCTGAGGATTATTCTTTTGGGGAAACCCTGCACAGCATGAGGGAGCATTTCCATTGGGAGAGCCAGGATTATTCAGAATCCAAGAAAAGGCTCAGACTTTCTTTAATTGCCTCAGCACAGGCCCCTGGCAGTTCCTCCTGTGCTTGATATTGTTGATTATTTCTCTGAATCCAGTCTGTCTCCTGATTCCTTACCTCCTGCACCAGTGAAGCCAGACGGGTACTACAGGGTCCCTGACTCTCAAATTTCTTTACAAAAACCCTGCTGCAGATCCAGATACAATTTCTCAGGGTCCTAAAGGGGTTAAGGCTTCCACTGCTAAAAATCCTATCCCCTCGGATAGGGATTCCAGAGCCCTGGATAGATGGGGGAAAAACGTTTACACTTCTGCTACTTTAGCTGCAATGTGGCTTTGACTCTGAGGCTTCTTGTAGAGCCGCAGTTGGACTCTGTTATTCGAAGGCATGCTTGGTTGAAAGAACAAAGTTTACCTGAACATGTTAAAGTAAAATTATTGGATGCTCCACTACAGCATGATACTTTGGTGTTAAGGCAGAAGAGGTGTTAAAATGGCGGATAAAGCAAAATCAATGCAGACAGTAAAGGATTTCTTACAGGTTCAACCACCTAGGTTTAGCAGAAACTGGCCTTCAAAAAATTGGTTCTTTCCAGTGTCAGACAGGCCACAGAGGCAGATACAGACGCCCAAGAGGCAGATCTCAGCCTCAAGGCTCCTACAGACCTAAACAATGGGGCACTTCAGCCCCCAAAGGAGAAGACAAAACCATAGCCTTATAGGAAGCAGTCCCAATGACTTCCCTCTACAGATGCCAAGCACTTATCATATGGCAGCACCCCTAGGGGGAAAGCTAGCACTCTTCTCAAAAAAAATGGCACATAATCACCCAGGACAAATGTGTACTGAATATTGTTTCTCAGGGTTACAGGTCCCACTTTCACACGCTTCCAAAATCAAAAGGTATGTCGGACCTGCCACAAAACCAGTGGGCAGAGGCACAAAAACAAATTGCTACTCTCATGTACATGGGAGCTACTAGAGTGCCACAGCAAGAACAGGGGCAAGGATTTTACTCTACCTTTCTTAGTACCCAGAAAGGACAAAGCCTGGAGACCAATACTGGACCTGTCAATCCTAAATACTTTCCTGGATGTTCCAAAATTCAAAATGTTAACACTACAGCAACTTCTACCCATGCTGGACAAGAAGGCTTGGCTAGTTACTTTGGACCTCCAGGAGGCATAACCTGCATGTCCCAATCAGACAATCTTGCAAAAGATACCTCTGATTCATAGCAGGCTCAATGCATTACCAATTCTCTGCACTGCCCTTTGGCTCATCTACTGCGCCCAGGGTCTTCACAAAATGCCTGGCACCAGTAATTGCATTTTGCAGACAAAAAGGAATTAAAATATATCCCTACTTGGACTGCCTTATTCAAGCAGAGAGCAAGAACATTCTTCTAAAGCATCTGGCGTTTGTAAAAAGATTACTAATTTACCTAGGGTACACAGTAAACAGAAATCAAAAACTAGTGCGCCCTCAGGAGATATTCCTGGGTGCAAGCTTAAATACAACTGCCCGGATGGCTTATCTCATGCCAGACAAAGGCAACTGACTCATTACTTTCAAGTGATGGCAACAAAGACCCAGCTCCCTGCAAGAAAAATTCGGCAGGCTCTGGGCTTCATGGCGTCCTGCATTCTACTAATTCCATATGCAAGACTGCATATGAGGAAACTACAATGGTATCTAAAAAGTGTTTGGACTCAACATTGCCACAGCCTGGAGGCAATCATAACTTTAATTCCCTGCCTACAACAGGAGTTTCGATGGTGGTCCCAGGCCTGTCACCGCAACAAGGGACAGCCTTTCACCTTACCCACAGCCAGGCAGACAATAAACGGATGCATCGGATTATGCCTGGGGGGCACATATGGCAGGAAAATGTATTCAGGGCACGTGGCCCAAGGAACATATGCATCTTCACATCAATCAGAAAGAGATGCTAGCTGTACAGAATGCCCTGACAGCTTTCAAGGACCTATTGCATCCAGGACAACTACTAATAAAGACGGACAATACCATAGTTATGTGGTACATAAACAAGCAAGGGAGCACACATTCCTCTCCCCTATGCAGGCAAGCCATGAATTTGTGGAACACAGCACTGACCTATCAAGTACATCTGCAGGCACAATTCCTGCCAGGAACAAAAAATACACTGGCAGACAAACTAAGCAGAAATCTCATGGATCTTCACAAATGGAGACTAAATCCACAGGTGTTCAGCATAACAAGGAAATAGGGGCGCCCAGACATAGATCTTTTTGCTTCCCCTCAATTGCCAACTACAGAAATTCTGCACAAGAACTTATCACTCACAAGCATGGAAAGTGGATGCTCCATTCAGCTGGAAAACCCTGACAGTTTATGCCTTCCCACCAATGCCTCTTCTTACCAAGGTGCTCCTAAAAGTCAGACGAGGCCAAAAATTATCCTGATTGCCCCAGATTGGCCATACCAGCACTGGTACCCAAACCTAAAGAGCTTGTCTCAAGGCCCAGCCTGGCCTTTACCTCAAATTCCTCATCTACTGACTCAACAAAACAATCAGATTCTGTACAGTCAACTCAAAACCTTAAATCTGGCAGCATGGCAGACAATGTAGCCACTTGGTCTGCTTCTCTCTCTAAAGCTGTTATGGATGTCATTTTAGAAGCCAGGAGGCCCAGCACTAGGAAATCTTATACAGAAAAATGGAAGAGATTCTGTGCTTGGAACCAGACACAAGGGCTCAAACCACTTGTTCCAAATATACCTCAGATTTTACAGTACCTGACTGAGATGCTGGGCAAAGGCCTATCTTTCTCATCTATTAAGATCCATGCCTCTGCCATTTCAGCTCATTACAATACGGAACCTCCAATTTTTTCACATCCTAGACAGTACCTCAGAGGGGCAAAAAACATAAGACCCCCAAGGAGAGCACCAATACCAACTTGGGATCTCAACTTGCTTTTAGAAAAGCTCACACTGCCTCCCTTTGAACCAGCCAGCTCAGCTGATATACAATTCTTATCTTGGAAGACTGCTCTGCTCCTAGCAATAACCTCATCAAGAAGAGTCCGAGTTACAGGCATTAATGGCTGTGGAACCCTTCATTTTTCACCAGGACAGGGTTTCTCTTAGGATAAACCCAACATCCATGCCAAAAGTGGTTTCCAATGTGGCTCTGAACCAAACCATTCATTTACCAACTTTCTACCCAAACCCCCAGAATAAAGGGGATAGACTTCTGCATGCTTTGGATATACACAGACCGCTACGATTCTACATGGACAAAACAAAAGCTTTCAGAAAAACTGAGCAACTGTTTGTAGCCTATGCTGCAAGATCACAAGGAAAGCCTATCACAAAGCAGAAAATTTCAAAATGGATAGGACACTGCATTCGCTTCTGTTATGCAAAACATGACAAATCAGTGCCTAAGGGCATTAGGCCACATTCTACCAGAGCAGCAGCCACTTCAGCAGCCTTTCTTAGAGGAGTACCTACCAAAGACATTTTAGAAGCTGCAACCTGGAGTTCAGTTTACACTTTCACCAAACACTGCCACTTGCCCCTCTACTCTAAATCCAGAGCAGGCTTTGCCACTGCAGTTCTGCAGGGCCTGGTAGCCTCTCCAAATCCAGTTTAGACCCAGCCACCCAACCTCCGCTTTGGGATTCAACCAAAGTGTAATGGCTGCAACAGTGAAACACGATGAACCTAGTACAGTTGTGTACCTACCATAAATGTAGATGTTCGAGTGTATTCACTGTTGCAGTCCAGGTTACCCACCATCCCCCCTTTTTCTTTGCTGGGACTTCTCTGTACTAAATTCAGCAGAATGGCAGTTCTAAAACTCCAATAAACAAACAAAAAGAACGCCTTGGACCATGGTATTCTCCTCTATAGTGTCAACACCAAAAGCAGTGAAATTTCACTGGCGCTCTGATTTTTGGTGTTGACACTATAGAGGAGAAGACCGTGGTCCAAGGACTTCTCTGTACTACTCTACTCTATACAACCTATGTATTTGCTATTTGTATTTGCTTGTAGATGAAGGATATGTTTATATTAGTACATGCATGCTTTTTGGCATAATTTATTCTTTACAGCCTTCCTATCTGGTGGCACCTGACATCTGGGGCAAGAAACTGAAGAAAATGTCATCTGTTGCATCTTATACCCCTGGCGCACTGACATCAGGGAAGAGGCGACAGCAACCGACGCCGGACCAAGACTTTGGAACTCGGGCCGACTGCGGGTCGCCTGCCAGCAGGATAACCCAAGTGTAATGACTGCAACAGTGAATACACTCTAACATCTACATTTATGGTAGGTGCACAACTGTACTTTTATCTGAAGACCTGGTGTCAGAAAAGATGATTAATGGACTGTTAATGTTGGGGATTCAGAAGTCCTGAATTCAGCAGAGGAAAATGTCAGAGGTCTCCAACTGCTCCTTCTGCAGATTCCCAAGCCCAGTCCTCTGATTTAGAGGAAGCTTGGCCCTCAACCCCCCATGGAGGAGTTTCCCTTTTCTCTGACAATAGCCAGGATGAATGAAGTGTTTTTATGGAAACTGGTGGATTTCCCCCTGAATTGGAGATGCATGTAGCAAGTAAACGTACCTCATTCCAATCCCATACCTCCTATTGTGCCTGCCTTGGAGGAAGTATTTAATGCCGCCTGTAATAATCCTGCCCCTCAACCTTAAGTTACTGAAAAGGCAGAATTTTGAAAGTTTCTCAGACTAACCAACATCTGTTCAGTCACTTTTGGTCTGATCCTGGAAAGTTTTAAAATCTTCACATTCCCCTTCCTCAACAGATATTCAGACTCTTGACTGCTAAAAGTTCAGGAAGGCTACAGTTGACGCCAAGTAGTCGCCTCCCTTCAGGGGAGTTTCTTCTGTATACCAAGCAGTTTTTTCTTCTGGTTCACCATTTACCCACCTTAGGAATCAGAACCACTGCCATTAGATCAAAGGGACAAAGGTTTCTATTCCAGAATGTTTTTGGAACCATAGTGTCTTATAGGACACTAGTTCAAGAGCTTGAATTTTGGTACTTTCACACTCAGATTTAAATGTTGATCCTTCAGAATATATCCGAGTCACCCTCTATGGAGTGTTATGGTGACATTAGATCTGAAGGATGCGTATCCTCATTCTGATAGTCACAGGCTTTGGGACATTTCAATGATTTTCTGTCCAGGTCACATCAGTTCTGTGCACTACCGTTTGTAAACACCCATGCAGCTGGTAGATAATTCAAAGTGTCTAGCTCCAGATGTGGCTCGTTGCAGACTGAATGGCATTCGCCTATTTCCTGACTTAGATGACTTGCTGATCTTTGCAGTTTTATCCAAGGTGTTGAGTCATTAGAATGGGTTTCGTTTCTGACCAGTCTGATTCCAGTGAATTGTTTAGAAATCCTCCTAGACCCCATCATGCAGGATTGTTTCTAGGGCCTCTTCTAAGAGGCGTCAAAACTTTTGACACACATTTGGATTTTATGTAGAAACTTTATTGAACTTCTCCAAACAGTCTCAGACTTTAACCAGAGAGTATCTCAGGTTCCTGTGGTTTGATTTGTATGATTCTCGTGATTCCTTTCACCAGGTTACATGGCAGATTCAGTGGTTTCTTAAAAAAAAAAAAAAAAAAAGGCCACAACATTTGCATCCTCTGGAACTTCATATTCTGTTTTAGATTTTTCTTCAAGGATGGAGACAGCAGTAGCAAGTCCAGATTCTCTATTTCTCTAAGTCGCAAGCAAATCTGTATGCATAGATGCTTCTCCTTTTGCTTGGGGGGGGGGGGGGGGGGGTAGAGGTGCAAAGTTTTGCGTAACTCCTCAGACGGACCAAATTACATAACCAAACCGGTATTGCCATGGTCCATTCCTTAATCTCATCTGTGGTTCGGCTATTGCCTTAGCTTCTTTGATGGCATATTGGAGTAGGCTGGATTTTGTAGTTGCATCGGTTTCTAAAATATTACAAACTGAATTATTTTTCTAGGTACAGGACAGTCTTTGCTAGGAGCGAGCAAAGGGCCTTTGCATCTTTATCCTTCCTAAGCTTGTATAGGTTAAAGGCTACTACAGCATTAAGAATGCTGAACATAATACTGTGTAAGTTGCATTTAGCACAACTGATGTTCATATTCCTCACTGCTGCAGTAACCACACTTTTTTTCCTCATCCCCCATAGTTCTGTATATAATTTGTTGGAATGTAAAATTAACTAGTTTTTAGTTTGGAGTTATGGAATGTGAATGGTATAAGTATAGACAAGTAGCAGCATATTGAATAATGTGTAGGGTACAAATAGTGTTACAGAAAACACATTTAGATGGAAATGAGCATGTGAGTTTGGCAAATGATTGCAGAGTGGCTGTTCAGCAGTGTTTTGAGACAAAAGGTGTAATGATTGCAACAGGGACTACATTAGAGACTTGACAACAAGGGTATGAGGATAACATTGGAATGTAAATGTAATTGTATGTTCCACCTAAACCTATTAAGGATCTTAAGAGGTTTATGGGTGAGTTGGCTTCCAGCAGGGAATATACATGGGTGAGGACTGGATCCTGATGTGCAGTAGTGAAGCTGTATCGGGGGTGGGGGGACCTAGAGGGGAAAATGTAATAAGGTAAATTCATGAAAAAAATTAGAATATTTTGAATGGAAGATGTGAAATTACTAGCAGGAACCCAGAGAGACTTTATTCTCCATGGTATAATACCTGTGCCAAATTGGACAAACTATTTCAGAACAGCATGTGTGTTTAATCGACAGTTTTGAAACGCATCTAATAACTTTCAAGTAATGGCCAGAGAAATGGAAACAAGAAAAGCTGCTAACTGGAAAATCCCAGACCCAAATGCAGTACCTAACTTCTGGCTTAAAATAGTAACCTCTTTATATGAAAGATAGTGGTAGTAGGAGCAATGGGTCCCAGAGTTTACAGTCCTACTTGGGTATGCTACCGATACATGCAACTCAGTATGAATTGCAGGAGTCAATCCTGGGCACATTGCTGGTGCTGCTAAGAGCACTTTTGGCTTACAAAGACTGAAACGATACTAATTTTACAAACTTTAATTGTACTTTGAATTAGGAATGGAGTGTGTTCCTGTCGTGGTATCAGAAATCCATGAGACTGTCAGAAATTAAACCATTGTGCGACATTAATGGCTAAAATAAAATCTAGGGTAAGTAAGAGAGGCACTTTTAAGAGAATTTTAAGGAATGGGTAGTGAAAATGATTCAAAAGTTGCAAAGGAATGTACAAATTTCAGAAGGGATAGTGGAGAAATGGAGTAAAATGAAGATGAATTTTAAGTTTGGTATATAGATTGAGGGAAAGTAATACAAAATGTCCTATTCAATGTTGCAGTATTCACTTTGTGGGATTTTCTGCCTCAGGCTATCTGACGGCTCCTATACAAAAGCTTTTTGCCTGGCTGTTGTAGGTGCGCGAGAAATCACTTGCATGGCCATAAACCAGGGTCCTTAAATGTGACATTGCCACGCACAGACCTCAACTTTTCAGCCGCAGACAGTCACTGTGATCGTTCAGCTCCTACTTGCGATTAAATCAGAAAGATAAGTACCCCGTTGGGGTTTTTTTTGTTTTCTTTATCATTGCTTGTGCTTGGTTTGCTGTAGTATTTGGCTGATGTCAGCTAAAAAAGGCAAATGTAATAATGGCCAGCAGATACCGCACAAAGATTCTCACAACAAGTGCGTATTTTGTCTAGGTAGGGAACACGACCATACGTCTTGTTCCATTTGTAAGTCTTTCATGCCCAAGACTCTTCACAGTCGTTTGGCCGCATTAAATTTATATCTCAAACCAGCATTTTAAACTCCTAGCCCTTAGGATGAACCCAGAGTTGGTCGACCAACCCGAACCACCCAGGAAGAAGGCCAAAGTTTCCAGACCTATTCCTACTGCCACTCCACTATTGGACGTCCTGCCGGCTTCCAATATAGGGGGCTGAGACACACGCTTTCTCCATTAGCTTAGATTCCCGCTGAGGAAGCAGTTTCTTCAGCCACAGAATGCACGTCCGCGGAGACTCTTCAGCCGTTGGGCCCAACCTACGTCTAGGGCGAACCTCTTGTTGGACGACAGAGTCCTTTCCTACTGCAGGCTGGGCTTCAATCCTCGGGCCATCCCCGAAGCCTACACTTCCAAGAAAAGCCTGACGAAACACGTCACTCCTTCTGAAGCTCAGCCAGATTGGCAGTCTTTTACAAATTTTTATGCAGGTCTTCGTGGCCCTTAGGCTCACAGGCCCTGCTCCTTCCACCATCCCTGTGCTCACCCCTCGCCCAGCCTCTGCCTCTTCTCCCCAAAATCCAACTACTCGAGGGAGAAAAGCAATACCAATATGATTCCTCCTCAGAGGAATCAGTCTCCTGTGTCTCAAATTGCTTCCCCTGTTTACTACCAATCACCTGATGAAGACTCCATTGAAGGGGACTCCCCACCTGAAGATTTAACTTTTGGGGAAACTAAAGTGGAGTACTTCAAGTGGGGCACTACCCTGATGTCTGACACCCAGAAGAGATATTGAGAACTTCTGTAACTTGTCTTCCTCTCCTTCAGCTGTACCTCCTGTGCTCTCAGCCTTCCTGGACGCATTCAACTTGTCTGCAAGAACCCAGACTCACAGCCCCCATCCCGTAAAAGACCAGACAAGTTTTATAAGGTGCCTGATGACCAAAGATTCCTGGTTCTTCCTCCATTAGCAGAGCCAGCTGTCATTGCTGTGGTTCCTGACAGACAATCTAGACTGGTACCTTCTGTCTGTCTCCTACCAACAGATAAGGACAGCAAAACAGTGGATAGACTCGGCAAAAGTGTAAACTACTTCCACATTGGCTTTCAGAGCCATTGATTACCAAACATGCATGGTAAAATATGCTCTGGACCTAGGGTCTCAGGCCTCTACCCTGCTAGCCTGTGCACCTGACTGTCCTAAGTGTGACATTGCATCAAAACTGTCCCTAGCCACCCAAGTGGCAGGACATTCCATCAGGTGTAGTTATGATGCAGCAGAAGCCTCAGCCAGGTCTGCAGCTTCTGCATCTGCCCTACGCAGATATTCCTGGCTACGCCTTCAACCCCTTCCACAGGATTTCAAATCCAAAATTATGGGTGCTCCACTGGGCCACAATCTACTTTTTGATAAGAATTCAGCTGAGCTCTTCAAAAACTTGCAAGAGAAAAGCAAAGCGCTGCAAGACATCAAACATTTGCTGGTGTCCCCTTCCCCAAGTACTACAGGAATTATCCTAAGACTTCCTTTGTCAGGTGCATGCCTTCCACTTCTCATCTTTCTCTTCCAGAGAAGAGGATTTAGGAGACTGCCTTACTCCAGACCAACCAACCACTCTCCAAACAGCCCTTTCCCGACAGGAGGGGGGGGCCTCCTCCACTTGACTGCCTTGCCCACCTCCCCATTTGGAAAACCATCACCTCAGACCAATGGGTCCTTTCTATTATTCAAAGAGGATAATTCCTATCTTGGAAGGAAAAAACAAGGCCAAAAACATTCCCTTCCCACCTAAAAACCAGCTCCACCTTATCCCCACATATTCTGCAGGAGCTCCTCTCCCTTAGGAGCCTTAAAAACAGATGTCCTTCAAGAATGCAACTGCAGTCCTGACATATGGGTTGTCCTGCCTCAGGCAGCCCTCGGTCGGCCGGATTCCAAAGTCCGGGTCCGGCGTCAGCCAATGTCACCCACTCCCCGACGTCAGAGCGGCTGGGGTATAAAGGCATCCGCCGACACCATCTTCAGTCTTTCTTGCCGCGCGGTGCCCGAAGCAGAAGCTGTTCGCAAGTGCCGGTCGGTCAGCTCCTGTGTTTTCAGTTACCGAAGTCATCAAAAAGCTAAGTACCCCGTTGGGGAACATTTTTCTTGCCTCAGCCGATGTCAGAAAAAATTTAAAAGGTTAACAATTTGTCTTGTGGTAAAATACCTCATAAGGACTTCCACTCTTACTGCCTTCCCTGCCTGGGCCCAGACCACGACATCTCGGCCTGTGCTGCCTGTGCTTGCTTTAAGCGCACACTCAGGCACCGGGCAGAATTTGCCGAAGACTTTTTTGGCGAAAATTTATGCTTATATCATGCCGTCGGAACAACCGACAGCACATATTTCCAAAAAGCGTAAGGACCGGGACCGACATCCTCAGCCCGCGTCGTCCACAGATACCACTCCCAAGCCTATTGTGAGTGCATTGGCCTCTTCGGAGGCGGTAATTCAACCGCTTCAGGCCGATGACGCCGCTTTACCGCGTACTTCGGTCCCAGAGGTTACCCTGGTGCCGGTTGTGGAATTCCCTCCCGAAACCGAAGCTCTAGACTTACCCGACACCATACCAGTGGATAAAGTTACTCCTGCACGTGGGGCAGCTAGGCCTCCAGTCTCCATGTCCATCAAGGCCTACACACGTGCAAAGGCTGCCAGCCAGGTTAAGACCCATCCTCCTAAAACTATTTCCCAGAGCCATTCTTCTGATAAACAGATCATGACCCTAGCTGCAGATCATGACCCTAGCTGCTGATCTAATCTCTCTAATCAGAGGTTCTCAGTCGCACCCAGACAGGGGTTCTCAGCCTCCTGCAGATAAAGGCCTAGGACAGATCAGCCAGATACCCTCTCTTCAGATGAAGCCTCTAGGGATTCTGAGCACTCAGATACCCAGGAAGAATCCTTCCAGGCCTACGAGGAGTCTGATGCTGAGGAATCAATTTCTTCTGCCTCTCCTCCAGAGGATATTTCTTTCGGAGAAGTTCTCCACTCCATGAGAGAACATTTTCAGTGGCAGGGCCAGGAATTTTCTGACTCCAGGAAAAGGCTACGTACCTTCCTCAAGTTACCCCAGCACAGACCTTTAGCTATTTCTCCAGTGTTGGATGTATTGGATGATGTATACTCAGACTCCAGTGCTTCCCCTGATTCTCTCCCTCCTGCTCCTGTCAAGCCAGACAGATATTACAGGGTTCCTGAAACTCACAAGCACCTCTTTAAGGCCCACTCTGGATCTAGAAACTATTTCTCAGGGGCCCAAAGGAGTGGCTACTTCCTCGGCCAAAAAACCTTTGCCCGCAGACAGGGAATCAAGGTCCCTGGAGAGATGGGGCAAAAAAGTTTATACCTCTTCCACCCTTGCCATGAGGTCACTTAACTGTCTCTTTCATATGTTTCAGTACCGGGATTACTTAATGGATGATTTGCAGAAAAAGCTAGCCTCTCCTGAGCCTATAGATAGAAAGGCATTGCAGGATTTGGTTCATAACACTCAGCAGGTTAGCAATCATTTTCTTCAGTGTGGTTATGATGCATTGGAAGCTTCATGTAGGTCAGCTATGACGGGGGCCGTTATACGTGGACATGCTTGGCTGAAAGAACAGCCACTGCCAGACCATGTTAAAGTAAAGCTCCTAGATGCACCTTCTCCTAGATGAACTTCTCTAAAGCAAACTTCACACTACTCAAGACTTGTGTGGTATCCTTTAAGGCCCCTGAGCCAGTGGAAACCACAACCCAAGCTGCGGAAGCCCTTACAAATGCCTTCTATGAACACCTCCAGGACTGCATGGATCAGGCAATCCCAAGTAAAACCAAGACTCTTTCCACAAAGGGCAAACGTCCAGTCTGGTGGACCCCAGCCATTAAACTTTACAATAAGAGGAGAAAGCTATTACATGATAGAACAAAATCCATAAAAGGGAAGTCACCCCTGATCATTATTAGTAAAAAAATATGAGCACTCATAAAATCAACTAAGGCCAATTTTGAGAGAAATTGCCATGGATTCAAAGGACAATCATAAGGCCTTTTTCAGCTATGTTAGGAACCTGGGTGGAAACTCCCAGATATGCTCAGAATTAGTCCAAAATGATACAAAAATCACTGAACCCACAGACATTGCCAACATACTGGCAGACAGGTTCAGTGCAAACTTCACCCCCCTCTCCCCCCCTAAAGGAGAGAGAACTATCCCAGCAGAGTGTAGCCTCCCAGACATCTCAAATGCGCAGGTGAAAGCTGCGCGCTCTAAAGCTAAAAACACAGCATCAATGGGACCGGGTGGTGTCCCCGGCTATGTGCTACACGAGCTAAATGAGGAATTAAACCCGCACATAAGGCAGCTGTTTAATCTCAGCCTTACCACAGGATACGTGCCCAAGGAGTGGCGTACGGCAACTGTGGTCCCACTCCACAAAGGCGGTGCCTCTACGGACCCTGGTAATTACCGCCCCATAAGCTTAAGTCTAGTCTGCAAAGCTATGGAGAGGATCATAATGGAGCTCATAAACAAAGATATAGGGGACTTGCAGACATTGGACCCGACCCAGTTTGGCTTCGTCAAGGGCAGATCATGCCTTTTGAACTTGGTCGACTTCTTCGAAACAGTCACCAAGGCCATTGATGAGGGAAAGGCAGTCCATACAGCCTACCTTGACCTTGCAAAGGCCTTCGACACAATACCCCACTCGGGTATTGTAGAAAAACTTAACAGCTTAAATGTAAGCCCATATGTCACAAGATGGGTTGCAAACTGGCTTAAGGACAGAACCCACAGGGTTAGAGTTGCTGGTGCTATGTCAGACTCCAAGCCGGTCACAAGTGGTGTCCCACAGGGCTCGGTCCTTGGCCCCCTATTGTTCGGCATCTACTTCTCAGAAGTACAGGCCAACATGGGAGGACTTTGGCTGACAAAGTTTGCAGACTACTGCAAACTGGGCGCCATAGTGGAAAGTGCATCGGACACGGATATCCTTCAGAAGGGACTCATGGAAACAGATAGCTGGTGCCAGAGCCATGGCCTGAAGTTAAACGCCAAAAAATGTATAGTCATACCCTTCGGGAAAAACAAGGTAACCCCAAGCTACCATATAGGTGGCAATCCACTAAGCACAGAAGAGGTTATCAGGGACCTGGGGACCCAGGTTGACAGTGGCCTTTCTTTGACACTCACGCTGCTAAAGTGGTTAGAAAGACCTTCTACATTGCCCACCTGATCATGAAGGGATTCACATCCAGATCTAGTGAGGTCATTGTTCCCCTGTACTCTTCACTTATCAGACCAATGATAGAGTACAATGCCCCTTTTGGGATGTATCTCACCCGACATCTGCAGCAATTGGAGAGACCCCAAAAGTTCCTCACCAAAAGGATAAAGGGACTCCAAAATCTGTCATATGCTGCCAGATTGAAGAAACTCCAGCTCTATTCAGTTGCATACCGTCTGCTCAGAGGTGACATGTGCCTGACGTACAAGGCCATGTCCAACCCGGAATTAATGGACATGCTCCACCTCAAAAAATCCAAAACCACTAGAGCAAGCGACTTAAACCTTAGCATGGATATAAATAGGACGTGCTGGAGGGATAGATTTATCACTCAGACTCCCTATGCTGTGGCATAAAATCCCGGTCCATGTGAGGCAGAGCACCTCGCTGGCTCTGTTCAAGAGAAATCTTGACCTGTGGATGGGAAATAGTAGGTTTATCCCGGGAATCATCTCTGTGTCACTGCTGGACAGAGGCACAACAAACTAATGGGCACAGTATTTTTTCATATAAGGGGTGGCGTAAGCCTCAAAAATTTGGGCTAGGCTTATAAATGCCTTAGGGCAGATAGCCTAGTATAAACCTATGAACCTCTGGAAAAACAGAAGCTTTTTGGTGCTGCTGCACAGGATGTGGTGAAGTCTATTGAGGAAAAGGCTAAATCAGTACCAGACAGTCAAGGATTTCCTCCAGGTTCAGCCACCTAGATTCAGCAGGAATTGGCCATCAAAGAATTGGTCCTTTCCAGACACTGATTTCTTGCAGGATCAGAGCATTATCAATTCTCAGCATTGCCGTTTGGCTTATCTACTGCGCCCAGAGTATTCACGAAATGCTTGGCATTAGTAGTTGCACATTGCAGGCTCCAGGGAATTCAAATATACCCTTACCTGGACGACTGCCTTATACAAGCAGACAGCAAACTAACTTTGATAAGACACTTGGATTATGTCATTCAATTACCACAGGCTTTGGGATACACAGTCAACATTCAAAAATCAAGACTACTGCCATCCCAACAGATTGTGTGTCCAACTTGGCTCCTAGGAAAATAATCACAAATGGCTTTCCTCAGAGGAGAAACAAGAACATTTACCAGATTACTTCAAAAGCCTAGCAAAGCTCACCCAGCTGACCGCAAGGAAAATCCTACAGGCCCTGGGGTTCATGGCATCTTGCATTCTTCTGGTACCTCTGGCAAGACTACACATGAGAAAGCTACAATGGTATCTAAAAAGCTTATGGTCTCAACACAGTCAAAATCTAGAAGACTTAATACCACTCATTCCATGCCTACAAAGGGAATTTTTGTGATGGGCTCAAGCAAGTCATTTAAACAAGGGCATGTCTTTCAACAAACCTCTAGCAAGTCAAACCATTACAACAGACGCCTCAGACCATGGATGGGGGGGCGCACATGGAGGGCAGATGCATTCAAGGGCAATGGACTCCCAGGGAAATGCGTCTGCACATAAATCAGAAAGAGATGTTGGCAGTGATGCATGCAATCGAGGCCTTCGGGAAATCCCTTCAACAAGGTCATCTGCTAATAAGGACAGACAACACCACTGTCATGTGGTATATAAACAAGCAGGGAGGCACTCACTCTTACCCCCTCTGCAGACTAACAATGGCTCTTTGGGAAAAGTCCCTGAAACTGAACATCCACTTACAATCCCAGTTTGTTCCAGGCAAGGACAATGTTCTGGCGGACAGGCTGAGCAGAAATTTCTTGGATCCGCACGAATGGATGCTGCATCCACACATTTTCTCAAATAAGTGCGTGGGGAAAACCGGACATAGATCTCTTTGCTTCTCACCTCAATCATCACCTGGAGAAGTTCTGTTCAAGGACGCACCATCCTCTAGCCTGGAGAACGGATGCCCTCTCCTTCAGCTGTAATTCCCTAACAATTTATGCATTCCCTCCTCTACTATTACTGACCAAGGTGTTACTGAAGATCAAAGCAGAACAACCAAAAGGAATTTTGATAGCTCCAGACTGGCCAAGGCAGCACTGGTATCCATTGCTACTGAGCATAACTCACACAAAACCGTGGCCCTTGCCTCAATGGCCTCTGCTTCTAACACAGCACAATTACAGGACTGTTCATCAAAACCTGCAAACATTGCAGATGTCAGCCTGGAGGGTTCCATGACTTTCACCCATACCTCTCTTTCCGAAAAAGTGCAAGAAATCTTGCTGGAAGCACGCAGACCTTCCACCAGAAAAACCTATTCAGCCAAGTGGAAGAGATTCAGCATCTGGAATGCCAACGGGTCAAGACGCATCAGTAATGAGCATACCACAGATATTGGAATACTTGGCAGAAATGCTTCATAGTGGCCTCATATTCATCCATAAAAATTCACGCTTCAGCAATTTCAGCAAAATACAACTGTGATCCACCTGCGTTTTCACATCCCTTGCTAAGACGGTTTCTAAGAGGGATAAAGAATATCAAACCTCCCAGAAAGCCACCAGTACCTGCATGGGACCTCAATTTCGTCTTGGAAAAATTAACTCTTCCTCCTTTTGAACCAGCAGCATCTTCAGAAATGCAATTTCTCTCCTGGAAAACAGTTTTCCTGTTGGCAGTTACCTCAGCAAGAAGAGTCTCTGAGATGCAGGCCCTGATGGCAGTACCTCCCTTTCTCATTTTTTATCAGGACAGAGTTTCTCTAAGAACCAATCCTTCTTTCATGCCAAAAGTGATATCCAGGGTGTCTCTAAATCAAGCAATTCACCTGCCTACCTTCTTTCCCAACCCTCAAAATAAGGGGGAAAAGCTGCTGCACACTTTGGACATACAGACAATTACGGTACTACTTGGACAGAACAAAGACGACCAGAAAGTCTGACCAACTATTTGTAGCTTATGCTGCTGGAGTGCAAGGAAAGGCAATCTCTAAACAATTTCAAAATGGATTGGACACTGCATCAGATTCTGTTGTTCTTTTCATGGAAAAGGTGTGCCAGCCAATATTAGGCCACACTCCACCAGAGCTACAGCCACATCCACAGCCTATCTAAGAGGAGTGGCTACAAAGGACATTCTAGAGGCTGCTACATGGAGCTCCGTGCATACATTTACCAAACACTACAACCTGCCTTTATACTCCAGATCCCTAGCATGCTTTGCTTCGGCAGTCATGCAGGGCATTTTAGCTACACCATCCCTTTCTTAGACCCTACCCCCCCCAGCTTGGCTCTGGTATTCAACCCATGTGTCAGGACTGCAGTTGCATTCTTGAAGGACATAGTACAGTTTTGTACGTACCATAAATGTAGATGTCCGATAGATATGCAACTGCAGTCAGGTTTTCCCTCCCTCCTACCCCTCTGCAATTTTCCTTTTGGGTCCATTCCCCCTTTCCTCTATTAGCTGGGGATATCTGTTATGGTGCATCTGTTTATTACTGCTGTGCATGTTTGGAATTTTTTATCCATTCACCAAATTTATCCTTCTTTGGAGGGCACCTGGCATCTGGGGCAGGAAACACTGAAGATGGCGTCGGCGGATGCCTTTATACCCCAGCCGCTCTGACGTCGGGAAGTGGGCGACGTCGTCCGACGCCGGACCTGGACTTTGGAATCCGGCCGACCGAGGGCTGCCTGAGGCAGGACAACCCATATGTCAGGACTGCAGTTGCATATCTATCGGACATCTACATTTATGGTAGGTACAAAACTGTACTTTCCTGTGGGCCAGGACGGAAAAGGATTCTATTCCCGTCTAGTCTTAGTCCCAAAAAAGGATGGCCCTAGGAGACCCATACTAGACATGTCCTACCTAAATTGGTTCCTAAAAGTGCCATCCTTCAGAATGCTCTCTGCAAACCCTCCTGCCCCTGATGCACCCCAAGCCTTCATGGTCACTCTGGGCTTAAAGGAAGCTTATCTCCACATTCCTATCCTGCCCTCCTACAGAAAATTCCTGAGATTTACTGGCATTTCCTCACATTTTCAATTAACAGCCTTGCTCTCTGGCGTGTCTACTGCTCCAGGAGGGTTCACAAAATGCCTGGCTCCTGCCATTGCATTTTGCCAAACCAAGGGCATACAAATATATTCTTATTTGGATGACATCCTGCTCCTAGCAGAATCAACAACAATGCTTCTAAGTCCCCTGAAATTCACCATGACCATCCTGCACAACTTGGGGTTCATCCTAAACCTTCCAAAGTCATGTCTGCGCCCACAGCAGGACAAAGTTTTCCTGTGATGCAGGATCAGATTTATGAGGCACCAGACCAAGGCAGGTGAAGATAAAGTTCAGTTTTAATCCACAGACAAAGTACAAAATGGTGAGCGCTTTCATAGCAAGAGCTACTTCATCAGTCTGAAGTAGCTGTTGCTACGGAAGTGCTCACCATTGTTTGTACTTTGTGGATTAAAATTGAACTTTCTTCACCTGCCTTGGTCTGGTGCCTCCTATATTTTTTACATTGGATACTAGTCTTTTTGGAGGACCAGTTCGCCTACACCACAGTGTTGCTTTTCCTTCTATCAGATCAGATTTGTTGAGATCCTTCCAACAGGACAAAGTGCAGTCTCTCTCAAGTCACTTTCAAGATCTTCTGGGGGTATCCCACCTTTCTGCAAGGCAGATCCCTACAAGTACTGGGACTCCTGGCAGCCACAATCCCCATGCTCCCTCTAGCCAGGTGGCAGATGAGAAAATTTCAATGGTACTTAAAGAATGTATGGTCTCAGCACCTACACTCCCTAGACCAACAAATCCCCCTTCTGCCTTGCCTAAAGTCAGAATTGAGGTGGTGGATTCAACAAATCCTCCAAAACCAAGGCATTCCCCTGCAACTTCCTCCCTCTATGCAATCCATGCACACATGCATCAGATCTACGGTGGTGTGCAACTCTAAAGGGTTACAGGTTTCAAGATTCTTGGACCCTTGCCCTACAAAAAAAAACTGTCAGGGAGATACTGCAGTCTTGCTGGCCCCTCAGGTATTTCTTCCCATCCTTCAACCAGGCCTTCACATTCTTAGACAACACTACAGTCGTATGTGGTACCTGAGCAAACAGGGAGGGACAGAAGCCTACCTCTTATACAGGATAACCCTACAGATTTGGGAGCTAGCCACCCAACACAACCTCTTCCTTGCAGGCCTCTTGCATACCCTCTCAGGACAACAAACAAGCGGACTTGCTCAGAACATCTCACCTTCACGAATGGATGTTAAACGGGGAAACCTTTCTAGACATAGTCCACCTGTGGGGCACCCCTCAAGTGGATCTCTTTTGCCCCCCCCCCCCCAGAACAAAGCAAGCAAATTCTGCCACGGGGATCGCACACTCTCAGCCTGGAGAGTGAATGCCTTCAGCTTTCCTGGGAAGGGAATGTTCCTCTATGCATACCCCCCCTCCCACAAATACAAAAGGTCTTTCTGAAAATCAAGAAGGACCTACCGAAAATCTTGCTGGTGACTCACTACTGGCCAAGGCAACACTGGTTCCCCCTTCACTCTTTAGCCAAGGGCAACCACCACAAGTTACCCCGCAAGGTGGACCTACTATCTCAGCAAAAGGGATCTCTTTCACCCTCAGCTGCAAATGCTAAATATAACACTTTGGGTGATCAGCTTCTAATCCTTTACAGACAGCTCTACTCTGAGGACATGCTTTCAATCCTGAGGCCATGAAAGCAACTACTAGAAAGATAATACCTATCTAAATGGGAAAGATTGACAAAATGGTGTCTTAGGGACAAGGGACCCTATGCAGGCAGACCCCTCCTTAGTCCATAACTGTTTGTGATCTCATTAAGGCTGGACTAACTTACTCCTCTGTGAAAGCCCACTTGTCAGCCATTTCAGCCTGCTTACCCTTGCAGCCACCCCTGCTTTCCAGACTGAACATTAAACTTTTCCTGAGAGGGGTCCTACATATTAGACCACCAAGAAAACCCATCCCTTCTCCCTGAGACCTCAACTTCGTGCTAGAAAAACTCACCCTATCTCCTTTTGAGCTGGCTAGTTCGGCATCCTTACAAATGTGTACTTGGAAAACCATTTATCTGAATTAGTTAACTTCATTTGATCAGCAACCTGTGGGTATCTGATCAGATTCGGATCCAAGCAGTCAGCTTTCCTAGCAAAAGATCTGAGCTCCAAGCTCCTCCCCTGCCCATTATGCCCTGCTGCCTCCCTCTAGCCCTCAGATCTCGTTTGCCGCAGCTTCTTGAAGCATCTGAGAGCGAGCTCCTAGTGTTGGGTTTGTGAGTTGAAGTAGAAATTTAAACTTTTTTTCCCTTTAAAATCTTTGCAATCATAGTGTGTGTGGTAACCCTTTCTCCCTTAGTCTGTTTGGGTAGTTTTATCGTTGGTTTAGTGTAGATTTTAATTTCCCTCCCCCCTTCTGTCTGTGTGTGAAGGTGTGTGCGTGTGGGCTTGTTCTCTTCAAAATGTCTGAAGGCCCAAAAGCAATTTTTTCTAAATGCACCGAGTGTGGCCATAAGCTGTCCCCAGCGGATGGCCACACTCTGTGCGTCATTTGCCTGGGCGTAGACCATCTTTCGTCAGGCTGCACTATCTGTGCAGCCTTCAACCCCAGGGCTTGAGGGATAGGCAGACTAAGCTAGTCCTTGCGGGCCTTTTGCCCCTGGATTCGGCTTCGTCGTCCTCCCCCTCTGTGGCGCCAGCTGCTCCACCTATCATTCCCGCTCCCCTGGCCGGGATTCAAACTCCCTCTTCAGCTCAGGAGGAAAGGGACTCCAGGAAAAAAAGATATGAAAGACAAGAAGCGTGATAGGGACAGGCATCGTAGCCACAAGAGGCGGGCCGATTCAGCTCCCTCTGCCCCGCCGTCTAAGCAGCTCTCCTCCCCTCTTAAGGTCTCCAGGTCTTCCTCCTCCAGGCTTCGTTCTCCACGTTACTCCCTGGAGCCGGAGCAGGAGACCCGGTCACCTTTGAGGTCGTCCAGGCGGCCCCCCCATTGCTCCTTCTCCAACCCTCTACCGGGGTTCGGAGCGGTCTGATCCAAGTAGCTTCGGAGCCGGGTTGGTGTCGGCGCTGACAGTTTCCTACTTCAGCTCCAACTGTTCAGTCAAGTTTGTCGGATCCATTTTCGGATCCAAGCTCTCGAGGCCGTGAGATAGGTGTCTGATCCGGAGGGGTCTGTGCCGTCTGCTCCGTTGGGGTCTGATCACACTGCCCTTTAGGATCCGATCGGGTCATCTCCGGCACTGATCCATGCGCCGGAGCACTGATCCATGCGCCGGATCCGAGGTGGCTGCTTCCGGATCCTAGGGAGAGCAGCTCACCTCTGCATTTGTCGTGGAGAGGGTCCTTTCGAGGGATTCGAGGCCCCAGGCTCTTTCTACGGATCCACCCACCATTCCCTCTGACAGGCCTGTCTTCCATCATCCGGCCCCAGGGACAGCCTGCGCCTACGTCCCAGATGGTTCCCGTAGAGGAGCAGGACATTGTTGGTGAGCCCTCCTTGGACAGCCCCCCCCCCCCGAGGAGGTCCCTCACAAACGAAAGTGCAAGAGGAGGCACTTGGACTCGCCCAGAGTCCCTCACAGAAGACACTGACTTGGAGGAAGGGGAAGGTTCCCCCAGGTCACCCCCCCCCCCTGAGGACGTCTCATTTGGAGACATTATGGAAATGCTTCATATTAGAGGGGGGTGGTCAGCCCAAAAGCCTTCCTCGGATGAGTATGTCTTTCTAGAGGTGTTCGACGCAGGCCCATCTATCTCTTGGGTGTCCCCTCCTGCCAATCCCCTGGTGGACCTCATAACTACCAGGGCATGGAAGGAGCCGGACACTCTGGAGCCAATACCCAAGAAACCAGACAGGATTCTCAGCCCCCCCACAGACAGGACAGTTTGGAGCAAAGGTGCCCCGGTAGATGCCGTGGCGGTAGCCACTAAGAAGGAATTGGCACAGGAGAGTTCCTCTGTACATCTTCCAGACAAGGAGTCTCGGACGATGGACCGCCTCTGAAAGCGGATGTTCGCTTCAGCGACATTCTCTAAGGTCGCTGAACTACATGGCACACGTGATACGACTCCATCGGGGCCTAATCAGAGTACGCTGGGTCACCCCCAGAGTCCATATCTGCCAAGGACAAATAGACCTTCTCTGCTCGAATGGCTACTGTCATGTCTATCTCAAACACCTCTATGCGGGTTCTCTCCCATGCCATGGAGGGAGCAGCTAGAGCCAGCAGAGCAGGCATTGTCTTAGACGGGCCTGGCTCCATCTCTGCGACTTTGTGGAACCCTTCAAGGTGTCCTTCGCGAACGCCCCCTTTGACTGTTCTATGCTTTTCGGCAAAACCATCCGATATGCTACTCCAGAGCGAGAAAGACTGGAAAACGTCTGCAGTCTGGATCCGCTCCTCGGCTCCTCAGAGGTCCTTCATCCCAACAATCATGTTTCGCTCCGGATCCCTCATCCTTCAGAAGCAGAGGAGGACAGGGTGGACGCGGACAGGGTGGACGCCTGCCCAGAGGCAGAGGGAGGCCGAAGAATTTCAGGTTGATGGAACCCTTTTCTGATCGACCCGCACAGCAACCCTGAGGGGTTGCCCGACTGCTCCTCTCTCTGGAGGCAGTCGGGGGGACGCTTAGAGCATCTAGCACATTGGGTGTCAGTTACGACAGATCGCTGGGTGCTCCGGATCATATCCAGAGATTACTCATTCCATTCCTAAGTTCTCCTCCCCGGTCGGGGAGCCTCCCCAATGTACCACCCAATTAGAGGGAAGGTAGCAGCCTTTGAAATAAGAGCTACTATGAAGAGCCATCCAGCACGTCCCCCCCCCCCCCCCCGGTCAATCCGGATCAGGCTTTTACTCCAGGTTCTTTTTGGTGCCAAAGACAGGGGACTTGCGGCCAATTCTCGACCTGTCCACACTGAACCTGTCATTTGCCAAAGAGAAATTCCGGATGGTCACCATTCAATCCATTCTCCCACTGTTGCAGGAGAACCCCTGGATGTGCTCCATAGACCTCAAGGATGCGTACTACCACGTTCTAATGGACAGGGGATCCAGGAGGTTTCTCTGCTTTCGGCTGGGAGCCAGCCGTTATTAGTTCAGGGCTTTCGGCTGGGAACCATTAGTTCAGAGTCCAACCCTTCAGTCTCACCACAGCCCCCAGGGTGTTCACCAAGGTCATGGCAGTTGTAGCGGCCCACCTGAGGCTTCAGGGAATGCAGGTCTTTCCTTACCTGGACGACTGGCTCCTAGCCGCCCCCACCAGGCATGAGAGACTATTTCCTACATCTCGCCCGCTTTCTAGGGATCACGATGAACCACAAGAAATCCTCCCTTCAGCCTACTCTGATCTTGGATTTCCTAAGGGCCAGGATAGACACAATTCAGTCAAGTCTCTCTGACATCGGACAAACTCTGCAATCTAAACCTCCACGTTTTGGCTCTTGGTCTTTGGCCCCTCCAGCGGAGTTGGTCCTGAGGGCACTGGGGTCCATGGCAGCGGCCATCAACCTGTCACCGCTCGCACATCTGAATGAGGATTCTCCAGTGGACCTTACAGGTCCAGTGGTCCATCCTACTACATCCCTTGTCTGCCCCTATTCCTCTCAGCAGGGTTTGCAGGGAATCTCTACTTTGGTGGCTCCATTCCAAGCACCTCCGGGAAGGGTGCCCCTTCTCCATGTCCCCACCCCAAGTCACAGTGACCACGGATGCGTCTCACCTCAGGTGGAGGGGGGCATTGCATGGGCAGAACTGTGCAAGGCACATGGACTCGCACAGAGACCTTTTTGCATATCGGTGTTCTGGAGATGTGGGCGGTGCTTGTAGCGTTGCAGGCTCTCCATGCCCTTCTTCCTCTAGGGACTATTGCAATTCAAAAACAGACATGTCAGTGGTCTGGTACATCAGCAAGCAAGGGGGAACCAGATCTTACCCACTTTGCTGAGAGGCTATGAGTGTGTGGGAATGGGCGATATCCACCAACCACTTTCTCATAAAAATGCACATACCAGGTCGGTCAAACATTCTAGCGGACAAGTTGAGTCTAACTATCCTCTCGCCCTACAAGTGGTCTCTGAACCCCTTAGTAGCGAAACAGATCTTCCTCAGATGGGGTCAACCTTGCTGCGATCTGTTCGTGTCGCCTTCGAACGTAAAGTGCAGCGAGTTTTTTGCTCAGATTCCCCCACCAGGGGAAAACCCCAGAGACTCTCTGGTTCATGCTTGGCCATCCGGTCTTTTTTATGCTTATCCTCCTCTTCCGTTAAAATTCTTGCAGTAAGCTCGTCGGTTGGGGAGCAGAGTTATCCTCATAGCCCCACCCATTCTGGCCTCGTCAAATCTGGTTCCCATGCCTACGGTCTCATCTAATGAATCCTCCCTGGATCTTGGATCCCCTTCCGGATCTGATTTCTCACCCCTTGGGATTGAGGACCCCCGACCTGGACAATCTCAAGCTCTTGGCTTGGTTGATCCAGTTCCCTTAATGGCTAGGACTCCCGGTATCTCATCCTCAGTTAAGCTATCCTGGTGGCTGCTCATAAGCCTTCTGCCAGGAAAGTCTACAAGAGTAAATGGAAACCTTTTTCTATCTAGGCGGAGCATAGGAATTTGGATCCTTTTACGGCTCCTATTCCAGCAGTCCTCAATTTTTTTTTATCCCAAATCTTTCATCAGGGGGCTAGTTCTTCAACTGTTAAAGTTCAGCTGGCAGCAATTTTCCACGTTCACAATGGAAACAAATTTTGCCCCCTAGCGTCCTCTAAGATCTGCAAGACCTTCCTGAAAGGTACCTTTCTTTTGAGACCCCCTGTTAAAGAAGCAGTTCCTCCATGGGATTTAACCCTAGTTCTCCAGGCTTTGACTGGTCCCCCTTTTGAGCCCGCAGCTTTGGTCGACTAAGTATGTATCTTGGAAAACTGCTTTCCTAATTGCTATTACCTCAGCTAGAAGGATATCGGAGCTTCAGGCTCTTTGTAGTAAGCCCCCATACATCATTTTTCATAGACAGTTTCCCTCAGGACTAACCCCTCTTTTCTGCCTAGTGGCTTCCGAAGCCAACATCAACCTGCCTGTCTTCTTTCCTAATTATCACAACAAAGGAGAGTATAGACTTCATTGCCTGGATGTGCATAGACAGTTAAGATTTTACTTACACAGAACGTCTGTTTTCGAAAATCTGAACAACTTTGTCTCATTTGCCAAGTCCTGTTTGGGTAAACCAGTGACAAAGGTAACCTTAGCTAGGTGGATTTCCCAATGCATTCTTCTCGCATACAGAAGCTCTGGTCGACCTGAGTCCGTGTGGGTTCGGGCACATTCTGCCCGTTCTGCAGCTACTTGGGTCCCTTTGGATGACCTTTGTTCAACAGCTACTTGGGCTACTTCTCGTACTTTCATTACACATTCTAAATTGGATCTGATTTCCAGAGGTAGGGCATCCTTTGGTTCTGCAGTGCTCTGGGATATCCTTCCATAAGGACCTCCCAAGTTGTTGGTAGCTGGGGACTCTGTCCCACAGGTTGCTGATTAAATGAAGTTAACTACTTCAGATAAAGAAGTTATGTACTTGCCATACCGTTCCATCTGAGTAGTTAACTTCATTTGTCAGCAACCAATCCTCCTCCCGTCCCCCTGACCTGTAGTTCGTCCTTGAAGGGTCATTGTATTTCACTTCCAAGATGACATCAGGTTAGGATGTTCAGGTAGTTTTTTCCTTATGTTATGGTAGTATTCTGTGATACTATGGCAAACTCTATCTGAGGGCTAGAGGGAGGTAGCAGGACATTATGGGTAGGGGAGGAGGTTGGAGCTTTTGCTAGTAAAGCTGCCAGCCCTCCGAAACGGATCCGATACCCACAGGTTGCTGACAAATGAAGTTACCTACTCAGTGGAAGTGGCCAGTAAAAAAAAAGAAGTTATGTACTCAACATAATGTTCCATCTAAGTGTGTCAGAACTACAAGCCCTCATGGCCTGCCCCCACACACACACACCACCTTCCATAATGACAGTTACCTTGCGCATAAATCCTTCCTTTATGCCCAGGGTGGTGAATGAACTATCCTTAAGCCAGTCCATCCACTTGCCTACATTCTTCCCAGTACCAACCAACAGTGCAGAGAATTCATTTCCTGAACGTACACAGACATTGAGATTCTATTTAGATAAGACTAAGTCCTACAGAAAGTCTGGCCAACTCTTTATCCTTTCATCCCAGAGCTCTGGGCAAGGCAGTCTCCAAACAATTTCCTGCTGGATTAGGCAATCTATATTCTTTTTTGTTCACACCATGGCAGGGTCTTACCTCAGGGTGTAAGAGCTCACTCCACCAGGGCCATAGCTACTTCCAAGGCCTTTCTCAAAGGCCTGGACACTGCTTCTATCCTGGAAGCAGCTACCTGGTCTACAGTCCACGCCTTCACTAAACACTACAAACTAGACCAAGTCTCCAGGTCCAGGGCAGGCTTTGCCAGAGCAATCCTGCAAGGATTCCTGGAATCCTCTACCTCCTTCCATTTCTCCTCCTAAGCTGTAGTACTCTCCCACACCAAAATGAATACTACAGTATTGGACATAGAATAGTTGTGTAAAACTTTACCATAACCGTAGATGTCCTTCTCTTCCAAGTTGCAGTATTTCTTCCCACCCTCCATAACCCCCATAACCCCTGTTCTTTTATTACAAGGTCTGGCCCCTGGTCACTGCTTCCACCCCCTAAGGCTCATCTGTTCAGCATTACAGTGGCTTTTGTTTCTTTTGTTGACATCTTGTTCTCCTCACAGGCCACTCCTCAGAGCTTCAAGTTCTGAGGTCTGTGGATGCAGTCACATTTAAGGACACTGGTTTATGGCCATCCAACGCACCTACAGCAGCCAGGCAAAAAGTTATTTTTAGGAGCTAGTGCCTGAGACGGGAAATCCCATACCAAAGTGAATACTGCAACATGGAAGAGGGCATCTATGGTTATGGCAAGGTTTTATAGAACTATTCTTTTATAGGTGGTGGTATTGCAGATGAAAGTAGAATCTTATGAAACAGGGTGAAGAGCAGATGTTCTTCGTGTTACACTGTTGCAGTCCTCACATTTGGGTTATCTGCTTGCAGTAGCCCTCAGTTGGCCTGATTTAACAAAAGTCTTGGGAATTGTCTGTTGCTCTCTCTCCTATGACGTCAGGTCGTCTGGTATAAAACATGCAGCCGACGCCATTACATCAGTGTTTCTTGCCATGCAGTGCTCTAAGTAGAAGCAGTTCGCAAGTGGCAGTCGGCAGACTCCTGAAATTTTTGTTTCGGTTTCAGAACCGAAGTCTTCAATTAAAAGCCAAGTACCCCATTGGGGGAACTTTTTCTTGCTGTAAACCGATGTCAGTAAAAGTAAATAATTGCATTACTTGTGGAAAGCAAATACCTTATAAAGATTTTCATTCGTACTGTATTCCTTGCCTAGGCCCTGACCACAACTTACCTTGCTGTCGGTATTGTGCCTTATTTAAACCACGAACTATCCATAATCTGTGTATTTTTGTTTCTAAATATTTTGGTGCTTGGTTCAGTTATCCTGATATGTCTTTGGTAAACCATCAGACTACTGACATTCTGAAAAAACGCAAAGATAAAGACCGAGACAGGCCCCGAAGGTCCAAAGCTGCCGACTATGCTTCTCCTAAGCCAGTCGCCAGTTTGCCAGTACTCAGTGAGGCGCTTTCGCAGCCCCTGATACCCGCTACTTCAGATTCGCAGGCCTCTACTGAGACCCATTTGGAGTCTGGTAGGCCGTGAGATGCCTCAACTGTGGAACCTGCAGATGTCTCTACCTTGGATGGGTCCGGAGCTGCTGTGCAGGCACCGGCTTCTGAGGGTGTATTCAGGCCTACTGACTTGCGTATTAAACCGATGCCATCTTCAAGGCCTAAAACTCAAACCATGCCTAGAAAACTGACGCCCAGACCACATGGTCAGGCCTCTATGCTTAAAAAACAAATAAGAATGGCTGAAGACCTTATTTTAATCAGGGGAAGCCAGCCTTCCTCCTCTGAGTTTCAGGACTGAGTTTGCTTATGATACTTCTGACCAGGATTCTGAATTTTCGGTTTCCTCTGATGACCAGGATCTACTTATGAGGATTCTGATGCTGAGGACTCTCTTCCCTCTGCTTCCCCCCCAGAGGATTTCTGTTTTGGTGAAACCTTGCATACTCTTGGAGCATTTTCGTTGGGAAAGTCAGGATTTCTCTGATTAGCCATACCTCTTGTACTAGACATTGTTGATGCCTTTTTGGAATCTAGCTTGGCCCCTGATTCTTTACCTCCTGCTCCCAAAAAACCTGATAGATATTACAGGGTCCCTGACTGACTCTCACAAGTTCCCTTTCAAAAATCCGTCTGCGGATCCTGAAACAGTTTCACAGGGACCCAAGGGCATTAAAGCTACTACTGCCAAAAATCCTACCCCCTCTGATAGACTCCAGGGCACTGGATAGATGGGGTAAGAAGGTATACACTTCTGCAACTTTGGCCATTAGGGCCTTAAACTGCCAGTTTCATATGTTGAAGTATCACCAGCATATTATTGGATTACTTGAACAGAAAATGATGATTCCTGTTTGTGTTGAAAGTAAGGATTTACAGGATCTACTGCATTCAGCTGAACAAGTTGGAAAACCTACTTTGCAATGTGGTTTTGATTCACTAGAGGCATCTTGCAGGGCTGCTGTAACTGGGTCTATACTTAGAAGGCATGCTTGGCTTAAGGAGCAGTGCTTGCCAGATCATGTTAAAGCAAAATTACTGGATGCTTCCCTAAATCAGGACCACCTGTTTGGCAGCAAGGCAGAAGACGTTCTTAAAAAGATGGAGGAAAAAGCTAAATCTATGCAAACTGTTAAGTTTGTTTTACGAGTACAACCTCCATGATTTAGTAGGCATTGGCCTTTTAAGAATTGGTCCTTCCTGCCTCTTCTAGACCTTCAGTCCAAACCCAGATCCAGCATAGCACCCAGGCTTCAGTCCCAGGGTACCCACAGGACTAAGCAGTGGGGGGAGCCTCCACTTCCAAATCTGGGAGTAATAAAACTCCCCCTATGGTAAACTGTCTCAATGACTTTTTTTAAAACTTCCGAGCACTTCTCAACTGACCACCCCTTTGGGGGGGAAAGCTTGCTCTAAATGCAAAGAACTGGGAACTCGATACCCAGGACAAATGGGTTTTAAATAGTGTCCCAAGGATACAGATTTCACTTCCACACGTTACCAACACCAAACGGGTGGCCAGATCTTCCCCAAATCAGTGGGCAGAGACCCAAAAGCAAGTACTTCCTTTTAAACATAGGGGCTATTCAGTTGGTGCCAGAAAAGGAAAAGGGACAAGGTTTCTACTCTAGACTTTTCCTGGTACCCAGAAGACGACTCATGGCGTCCTATCCTGGACCTGTCTACTCTAAACACCTTTTTGGTGATTCCAAAATTCAAGATGCTGACTCTTTTCGTGTTTCACTGTTGCAGTCATTACATTTGGGTAATCCTGCTGGCAAGTTGCCCTCAGCCGGCCTGAATTCCAAAGTCTTGGATCCTGCGTCTGCTGCTGTCACCCCTTCCCTTATGTCAGGTCATCAGGGGTATAAAAGAAGTAGCGAACGCCATTTTCTTTAGTCTTTCTTGCCGCGCGGTGCCCGAAGCAAAAGCAGTTGGTGCCAGTCGGCCGACTCGTGAGATTTTCGTGTTCGAGTTTCAGATCCGAAGTCTTCAATAAAGCCCAGTACCCCATTGGGGAAACTTTTCTTGCTCCAGACCGATGTCAGAAAAAGTTAATTGTATTTCTTGTGGGAAGCAAATACTTAAGGATTTTCATTCTTACTGTATTCCTTCCCTAGGCCCTGATCACGTTTCTGATTGTTAGTTTTGTGCTGTATTTAACCAACTCACTATTGAGCGTCTGTATGATTTTGCTTTAAACTATTTTGGACGCCAGTTTAATTATCCAGAAATGTCGTCTGATAGCCATCCAACTACCGGAATCCACAAAACACGCAAAAAAAGAGGAGAGACGCAACCGAGGCCCAAAACTGACTACGAAGCTTCTCCTAAGCCAGTCGCCGGTCCTCAGTGAAGGTATTGGAGCCTCGGATATTACCCTTCAGATGGGTCTGGAGCCGCTGAGCAGGCACCGGCTTCTGAGGGTATATTCAGACCTAAGCATCTTTACATCAAACAGACTTCAGCTTCAACGGCAGACTAATGCACCTCCCAAAGCAAAGAACTCGAGCCACGTGGTCAGGCCTCTATGCCCAAAAAGCAGATGCTCAAAATGGCCGAAGACTTTATTACCTTGATCAGGGGTTCCCATCCCCCTCCTGAAATGAGGCCTAGGCAAGAGACTGACTGAATCTTCAGATCAGGTTTCCATTTCTTCTAATTTCTCTTCTGATCAGGAATACCCCCCCCCCCCCTTGAGGATTCTGATGCTGAAGAATCTATACCTTCAGCTTCTCCAGAGGACTATTCTTTTGGGGAAACCTCGCATACCATGAGGGAGCATTTCCATTGGGATAGCCAAGATTTTTCAGAATCTAAAAAGAGGCTCAGGGATTTAATTTTACTACCTCAACACAAGCCACTAGCCATCCCACCTGTTAGACATTGTAGATGTGTTTTCGGAGTCTAGTCTTACCCCTGACTCCTTACCTCCAGCTCCTGTTAAGCCTGACAGATATTACAGGATTCCTAACTCTCATAAATTCCTTTTTAAAAACCCTGCTGCAGACCCATAAACTATTTCTCAGGGTCCCAAAGGAGTTTAGGCTTCCACTACAAAAAAAAACCTACCCCCTCTGACAGATTCTAGGGCACTGGATAGATGAGGAAAAAAGGTTTACACATCTGCTACCTTGGCTATAAGGGCCTTAAACTGTCAGTTTCATATGCTCAAATATCAGCAACATTTCATGGCATTGCTTAAACAGAAAATGTTAAACTCTGAATGTGCAGAAAACAAAACATGCAGGATTTATTACATGCAGCTGAACAAGTTGGAAAGCATACCTTGCAATGTGATTTTGATTCTTTAGAGGACTCCTGCAGGGCCGCAGTTACAGATTCTGTAATTAGGAGGCATGCTTGGTTAAAGGAACACAATCTGCCTGATCATGTTAGTTAAATTATTAGATGCACCTTTACAGCATGATACTTTGGTGTTAAGGCAGAAGAGGTGTTAAAGAAATGGAGGACAAAGCTAAATCTATGCAAACGGTCAAAGATTTTTTACAAGTACAGCCACCTTGGTTTAGTAGACACTGGCCAACAAAGAATTGGTCCTTTCCTGTCGGACAGACCTCAATTGGGCAGATCCCAGGCTCAAGGTTCATACCAAATGGTTGGCCAAATCTGCCAAAAAATCCATGGGCAGAGGCACAAAAACAAGTCTCATCCCTCATGGACATGGGGGCCATTCAGCAAGTACCAGAGCAAGAGCAGGGACAAGGATTTTACTCACGACTGTTCTTGGTACCCAGAAAGGACCAGGCCTGGAGGCCAATACTGGACCCAATCTATTGTGAACACATTCCTGGATATAACAAAATTCAAGATGTTGACTTTGAAGCAGCTTCTGCCCACGCTGGGCAAGAACGCTTGGCGTGTGACTTTAGACCTAAAAGAGGCATACCTGCATGTACCAATCAGACAAATATGCATAAGATACCTCGTATTCAAGGCTGGCTCAGTGCATTACCAATTCTCTGCACTACCCTTTGGCTTGTCTACTGCGCCCAGGGTCTTTACAAAGTGCCTGGCACCAGTAATTGCATTCTGCAGACAAAGGAATACAAATATATCCTTACTTGGATGACTGTCTAATTCAAGCAGAGAACAAGGACATTCTTCTACAGCATCTGGCGTTTATGAAAAGACTTCTAACATGCCTAGGGTACACAGTCAACAAAAAGGAATCAAAACTAGTACCCTCTTGAGATGATATTCGTGGGTTAAAGCTTAAATACAACTGCCCAGATGGCTTGTCTCATGCCAAACAAAGGCAACTGACTACCTGTTTCAAAATGTTGGCAACAAAGGCCCAGTCATCTGCAAGAAAAATTCTACAGGCTTTGGGCTTCATGGCATCCTGCATCCTAATTCCATATGCAAGACTGCATATGAGGAAACTTCAGTGGTACCTAAAGTGTTTGGACTGGTACCTAAAGTGTTTGGACTCAACATTGCCACAGCCTGGAAACTGATTACTCTCCTTCCCTGCCTGCAACAGGAGTTTCGATGGTGGGCAAAAGCTTGTCACCAAAACCAGGGACAGCCATTCACATTACCCCCAGCCAGGCAGACACCAACAGAGGCATCAGATTATGCCTGTGGGGCCCACATGGCAGGAAGATGCATTCAAGGCACTTGGACCTCAAACCAAATGCATCTTCATATCAATCAAAGAGATTTTATCAGTTCAAAATGCCCTGACCGCCTTCAAGCAACTACTTCATCCAGGACATCTACTGATGGACAACACCACGGTCATGTATATAAACAAGCAGGGGGGCACACATTCTTACCCCCTTCGCAGACTAGCCATGACTTTGTGGGACACAGCATTGACTTAACAAGTACATCTGCAAGAACAATTCCTGCCAGGAAAGAAAAATACTCTGGCAGATGAGCCAAGCAGAAACCTCATGGATCCCCATGAGTGGCAGCTGGATCCACAAGTCTTCAGCATAACAAGGAAATGGGGATGCCCGGACATAGATCTATTAGCCTTCCCTAATAACTACCAACTAAAAAGATTCTGCACAAGGATTTATTACAGACAAGCATGGAAAGTGGACGCCCTATCTTTCAGCTGGGAAAAACCTATCAGTATGTGCCTTTCCCCCACTGCCTCTCCTCCCCAAGGTACTCCTAAAGGTGAGACAGGAGAAGCCAACAATACTGATTGCCCCAGACTGGCCCCGCCAGTACTGGTATCCAATACTAAGGAACTTGTCTCATTGCCCAGCTTGGGCCTTACTTCCAATACCTCCTCTACTGTCCCAGCAAAACAAACAGATCCTGCACAACCAACTCAGGACTTAAACCTGGCAGCATGGCGGATAATGTAGTCCTACAAAACACACCTCTCAGTAAAGCTGGGATGTCATTTTGGAAGCCAGAAGGCCTAGTACTAGAAAATCTTATGCTGGAAATGGAAGAGATTCTCTGCTTGGAACCAGGCACAAGGAAACTGATACAGCTGTGCCAAATATTCCTCAGATTTTGCAATATTTAACGGAGATGCTGGACAAAGACTTATCTTTTTCATCTATTAAAATTCATGCCTCTGCCATTTTGACTCATTACAATACAGGGCCACCAATCTTTTCTCATCCCTTACTTAAGCAGTACCTCAGAGGAGCCAAAAATCAGGGCCTCCAAGGAGATCACCAATGCCTGCATGGGACCTCAACTATGCCTTTGAAAAACTCACCCTGCCTCCTTTTGAGCCAGCCGCTACTGCTGATATAAAGTTTTTATCTTGCAAAACAGCTCTGCTCCTAGCAATAACTTCTGCAAGACGAGTTTCAGAGCTACAGGCACTCATGGCTGTGGAACCTTTTATCATTTTTTATCCAGACGGGGGGTCTCTGAGGACAAACCCAAAATTTATGCCTAACGTGGTGTCCAGTGTGGCTCTTAACCAAACTATTCATCTGCCAAGTTTTTATCCAAATCCACAGAACAAGGGGGAGAGAATTCTGCATTCTTTGGACGTACACAGACCGCTTAGATTCTCCTTGGACAGAACCAAAGTTTTCAGAAAGTAATTAGTGGCATATGCTGCAGGATCATAAGGAAAGGCTATCTCAAAGTAGACTATTTCAAAGTGGATAGGCCACTGCATTAGTTTCTTCTACTTACACCATGGCAAGTCAGTGCCCAAGGGCATAAGGCCACATTCAACCACAGCTGCAGCCACTTATAGGTTCATAGCTTCCTACTAGGCTATCTGCCCTAGGGCATTTATAAGCCTAGCCAGAGTGTGTTTGGCTTTCGCCACCCATTTTAAATTAATTTTGCTATGCCCTTTTTCGAGGTTGGTATACTGTGCCTCTAACAGTGACACAGAAGTGACACCTGGGGTAGACCTACGATCTCCCATCCACTCAAGATTCCTCTTGAAGAGAGTCAATGAGGGACTCTGCCTAACCTGGACTGGGAATTTATTCCAGAATGAAGGGAGCCTCTGGGTTATGAATCTGTCCCTCCATGTCCTATTTATTTCAGTGCCGAGGTTCAAGTCTCTCTAGCGCGTAGCTCGATGGGATTTGGATTTTCTGAGGTGCAGCATGTCCATTAATTCCGGGATGGACATGGCTTTATACGTCAGGCACAGATCGCCTCTGAGCAGGCGGTATGCCACTGATTAGAGCTGGAGTTTCTTAACCGGGCAGCATATGGCATCTGTTTGAGCCCTTTGATCCTCTTGGTGAGGTACTTTTGGGGTCTTTCCAGTTGCAGGTGTCTGGTAAGGTACATCCCAAAAGGGGCATTGTACTCAATTATGGGCCTGATGAAGGATGAGTAAAGAGGCACGATGACCTCCCCTGATCTAGATGTGAATCCCTTCATGATTAGGTGGGCTATATAAAATGTTTTTCTAACTACTTTGGCCACGTGGTTGTCAAATGAGAGATTGCTGTCAACTTGGGTCCACAGGTCTCTAATTACTTCTGTACTTAATGGATTACCACCTATGTGGTAATTTGTGGGCACTTTGTTTTTGCAAAGGGGATGACTATACACATTTTGGCGTTTAGCTTGAGGCCATGGCTCTGGCACCAGTTGTCTGTTTCTGAGGCCCTTTTGGAGGATGCTTGTCGGCTGGAGAGTCTTATGGCACCCAGTTTGCAGTCATCTGCAGACTTGGTCAGCCACAGTCCTTGCGTGTTGGCCTGTACTTCCGAGAAATATATACCGAACAAGAGAGGTCCCAGGACTGAGCATTGTGGGACGCCACTTGTGACTGGTTTGGAGTCTGACATGGCTCCAGTAATTCTAACCATGTGGTTTCTGTCCTTGAGCCAGTTTGCAACCCATCTAGTGACATAGGGGTTTATATTTAAGCTGGTGAGCTTATCTATAATGCCCGAGTGGGGTATTGTATCGGAGACTTTTGCGAGGTCCAGGTAGGCTGTGTGGACCACCTTCCCCTTGTCAATGGCCTTGGTGACTGTTTCAAAGAAATACCAGGTTTAAGAGGCAGGATCTGCCCTTGAAGCCGAACTGGGTAGGATCCAGTGTCTGTAGGTCCCTAATATCTTTGAGGTCCATGATGATCCTTTCCATAGCTTTGCAGACCAAGCTAGTCAGGCTTATGGGGCGATAGTTTCCAGGATCCGATGAGGCACCACCTTTGTGGAGTGGGACCACTGTTGCTGTACGCCACTCTCTGGGTACATATCCTGTAGTAAGGCTGAGATTGAACAGTAGTTTTATGTTTGGGTTTAGCTCTTCTTGGAGTTCATGTATGACGCAGCCCGGGACACCGTCTGGTCCCATTGATGCTGTGTTTTTTGCTTTGGAGAGGGCAGCTCTTACCTGAGCATCTGAGATGTCAGGGGGGGCAGCACTCTGCTGGGATAGATATTTGCCCTTTTGGTGTGTGGGGGGGTGTTTGCGCTGAACCTGTCAGCTAGGATGTTGGCAATGTCTGTGGGTTCGGTGTATTTTTTTGTCATTTTGGACTAATTCTGAGCATATCTGGGAATTCCCACCCAGGTTCCCAACACAACTTAAAAAAAAGCCTTGTGATTATCCTTAGTGTAATGTGCAATTTCTCTCCAAGCTGGCTTTAGACGATTTTGAGTGGCCATAGTTTTTTGCTAATACTGATCAGAGATGCCTTCCCTTTTTGGGATTTTGCTCTATCATGTAGTAGCTTCCTCCTCCTATTGTATAGTTTGTTTGGCTGGGGTCCACCAGACAGGATGTCTGCCTTTGGAGGATTGGGACTAGGTTTTATTTGGAATTGCATGATCCATGCATTCCTGAAGGTCTTCATAGAATGCATTTATAAAGGATTCTGCGGTCTGGGCCGTATTTTCCACAGGCCCGGGGGCTTTGAAGGATTCCACCTCGGTTTTGAGGAGTGTGAAATTTGCATTAGAGAAGTTTTTTACTGTGGCTTTCAGGGCAGGGGGTGGAGTCGGGATGTAAATATCAAGTGAGATTAGTTTATGGTCTGATCTTACCAATGAGGGATGCACTTCTGGTCTGGAGCATAGAGTCCCCATGTTGGTGATCAGGTCCAGTATGTTTTCCTCTCTTGTGGGAGTGGTAAGTTGTACCATAGCATTTGAGTTTATAAATTCTAGGAACCTTTGGGCTAGGGTGTTGGAGCTAGAGTAATGCTCCCAGTCTGTTTGGGTAGTTGAAGTCACCCAATATAATGGTGTTTGGAGAGACCTTCATATTTTCCATTGTTCTCAGGAAGGCCGAGTGGGGTTCCTGGGTTTGGGAGGGTGGTCTGTAGCAGGCTATAAACTGGAAGGCAGTTTTACCCACTGTTAGTTGCACATGGATAGTCTCTGATGCTTCGTGCTGTGCCACTAACCTGGAGGTGTGGGTATCTTTGACGAATATTGATACTCCCCCTCCTTTTGTGGTTCGGTCCAAGTTTTGGGGCCGAAAAGCATGGTACGAGGTATAACCTGGTAGTGCTGGTGTGCTCTCAGGAGCCTGGAACCAGGTTTCTGTTCACAGATATCTATGTTCTCCATGCTAAGGAGAGTTTCGAGTGCGTGCATCTTGGGGTTTAGACTTCTGGTGTTGAGTAGCATTACTCTTAGATGTCCTTCAAGAATACAACTGCAGTGATAACATGTGGGTTGTCCTGCCTCAGGCAGCCCTCGGTCGGCCGGATTCCAAAGTCTGGGTCCGACGGCTGATGTCGCATTTCTCTCCGTCAGAGCGGCTGGAGTACATAAGCATCAGCCGACGCCATTTTCTTCAGTCTTTCTTGCCGCGCGGTGCCCGAAGCAGAAGCAGTTCGCAAGTGCCGGTCGGTCAGCTCCTGTATTCTTGGATACCGAAGTCATCAAAAAAGCTAAGTACCCCGTTGGGGACCTTTTCTTGCCTCAGCTGATGTCAGAAATAACTGAAAAAGTTAACAATTGTCTTGCTTGTAGTAAACAAATACCTCATAAGGATTTCCACTCTTACTGTCTTCCTTGCCTGGGCCCAGACCACGACGTCTCAGCCTGTGTAGCCTGTGCTCGCTTCAACAAGCGCACTCAGGCGCCGGGCGGAGTTCGCTGAAGACTTTTTCGCCGATAAATTTGCTTATACCATGCCGTCGGATCTTCCGACATCGCAAACTCCCAAAAAGTGAAAAGACCGGGACCGACATCCTCGGCCTGCGTCTACCACCGACTCCATGCCAAAACCTAGCGCGAGTGCTCCGGTTCCCTCTGAGACAGTCTCTCCACCGCTCCGAACCGAAGACACCGCATTACCGACTACTCCAATTCCGGACATCACTCCGCCAGTTATCGATTTTCCTCCGGATACCGGAACCGAGGAAATGCCAGAGACCATTGCTGTAGACAAGGTCACTCCTGCACGTGGAGCTGCCAGGCCTCCTATGGCCATGTCTATTAAGGCCTACACTAGGGCTAAGGCAGCCAGCAAAACAAAGCATATTTCTTCTAAATCCTTACCTCAGCCTACTCCAGACACAAATTATGTCCATGGCTGCTGATTTAATTTCCATGATTAGAGGTTCACAGGCCCATCCTGAGAGGATCCCAGCCTCCTTCTGATAAAAGGCCCCGGGTTGAACCCTCTGAACCTATTCCTTCCGATGAGGATTCTGAGGGCTCTGTCCACTCTGATAGCCAGGAAGAGCTCTTCCAGACCTATGAGGTCTCTGATGCAGAAGATTCCATCCCCTCGGCCTCCCCTCCTGAGGATATTTCTTTTGGGGAAGTTCTGCACACCATGAGGGAACATTTCAAGTGGCAAGGTCAGGAATATTCTGATTCTAGGAAACGCCTGAGGACTTTCCTTAAGAAGCCCCAGCACAGGCCCTTAGCTATTCCTCCTGTACTTGATGTTCTGGATGATTTATATTCTGATTCTAGTGCTACCCCTGATTCTCTTCCTCCTGCTCCAGCCAAGCCAGACAGGTATTACAGGGTCCCAGAAACTCATTCCCATTTATTCAGGGCCCATTCTGCTGATTTGGAAACTATTTCACAGGGGCCTAAAGGAGTTTCAGCATCCACCTCTAAAAATCCATTGCCCTCCAACAGGGAGGCTAGGTCATTAGAGAGATGGGGTAAAAAGGTTTACACATCCCCACTACCTTATCTATGAGAGCTTTAAATTGCCTTTTTCATAAGTTACAATATCAGGATTACCTTTTAGAAGATTTACAAAAAACTTTAGCCACTCCTGGTCCTTTAGACAGGAAGGCTTTGCAGGAAGCTGTACATAACACTCAGCAAGTAAGCAATCACTTCCTGCAGTGTGGATATGATGCACTGGAAGCTTCATGTAGGGCAGCTATGACTGGGGCAGTCATTCGTAGACACGCCTGGTTAAAAGATCAACCCCTACCAGATCATGTAAAAGCAAAACTTCTGGATGCACATTTGGAAAAGAACAAGCTTTTTGGTGCAAATGCTAAGGATGTGTTAAAGACCATCGAAAAAAAAAGCAAAATCAGTCCAGACGGTAAAAGATTTCCTCCAGGTTCAAAAAACTGGTCCTTTCCTAATACAGAAAAGTTTCAAAGGGGTAAGAACAGACGTGACCGAGGAAGAGGCCAATACAGAGGCCCTTACAGGGGACTACAATGGCAGCCAGGAAACCAAAGAAGTGACACAGGGGTTTCACCTGCCCCACAACCACAATCTCAATGACTTTCCTCTACTACCGCCTACCAGGGAATAAATAGAAGCTCCCTTGGGCGGGAAATTATCTCTATTTGCAGAAAATTGGCACAGACTGACAAAGGACAAATGGATTTTGGACATTATAGACAGAGGGTACAGGTTTCATTTTCATACCTTACCAAGAAAACAAGGCATGCCAAACCTTCCACAAAACCAGAGGGCAGAGGCTATCAAGCAAATCACTCTGCTGACTCTGAAAGCAATAGAAAGAGTTCCACAACAAGAACAAGACCAGGGGTTTTACTGTTCCTTGTTCCAAGAAAAGAATCTCAATGGAGACCAACACTGGACTTGTCCGCATTAAACACCTTTCTCATAGTACCAAAGTTCAAAATGCTGACTTTACAGCAACTCCTTCCCATGCTGGGCAAGGGGTTTTGGCTGATTACTCTGGACCTCAAGGAGGCATACCTGCATGTCCCTATCAGACACAGCTGCAGAAGATACCTCAGATTTTTTGCAGGGCCAGAGCATTATCAATTCTCAGCATTGCCATTTGGCTTATCTACTGCACCCAGAGTATTCACAAAATGCCTGGCTTCAGTAATTGCTCATTGCAGGCTCCAGGGGATACAAATTTACCCGTACCTGGACGACTGCCTCATACAAGCGGACGACAAACTGATGTTGACAAAAAACCTGGATTATGTCATACGATTACTTCAAACTCTGGGATACACAGTCAACTTCCAAAAGTCAAGACTGCAGCCATCCCAGCAAATCTTCTTAGGAGCCAAACTAGACAGCCTCTCAGATGGCTTACCTGACAGAAGACAAACAAGAAAAGTTAATTCATTACTTCAAAGGTTTAGCAAAACTCACCCAGATGACTGCAAGGAGATTCCTACAGGCCCTGGGTTACATGGCATCCTGCATTCTCCTGGTTCCATTAGCAAGACTACACATGAGAAAGCTTCAGTGGTACCTAAAAAGCATTTGGTCTCAGCACAGCAACAACTTGGAGACAATCATACCGCTCATTCCATGCCTACAAAAGGAATTCCTATGGTGGGCCTCTGTGAGCCAGGCAAACACAGGTATGTCATTCAAAGAACCACAGATAACACAGACCATGACCACAGACGCCTCAGACCTTGGATGGGGGGCGCACATGGAAGGCAGGTGTATACAAGGACAATGGTCTCCAAAGGAAACACATCTGCATATAAACCAAAAGGAAATGCTGGCAGTAATGCATGCCATCGAGGCTTTTAAACACCAACTCCAGCAAGACCATTTACTGATACGGACAGACAACACCACTGTGATGTGGTACATAAACAAGCAAGGGGGCACCCACTCTTACCCCTTTGCAGGCTGACAATGCATCTCTGGGAGAAATCACTGAGCCTAAACATCCAGTTACAATCCCAGTTTGTTCCAGGAAAAGACAATGTGTTGGCGGACAGCCTAAGCAGGAATTTCACAGATCCTCACGAGTGGATGTTACATCCCAAGGCCTTCAGACAACTCACTTCGACATGGGGAAAGCCAGACGTGGACCTATTTGCCTCATCTCGACCATCTTCTACCAAAATTCTGCACAAGGCCATACCATCCAAAAGCTTGGAAAACCGATGCCCTCTCATTCAACTGGAACTCCCTAACAATCTATGCATTCCCACCTCTGCCACTGATGACCTCAGTGTTACTAAAGATCAAAACGGAGAGACCCAAGGGAATCATAATAGCTCCGGACTGGCCAAGTCAACACTGGTACCCACTACTACGGAGCATATGTCACACCAGGAGATGGGCCCTTCCCCAATGGCCTCTACTTCTGACTCAACACAACTTCGAAACAGTGCATCCAAATCTACAGACACTGCAGCTGACAGCCTGGGAGATCCCATAAATAACTTCAGCCTATCTCTCTCCAAGGAAGTTCAACGGATACTAACAGAAGACCATCCACCAGAAAGGTTTACTTGGCAAAGTGGAAAAGATTCAACACTTGGAATACCAGCAAGGGACATGATGCATCATTGTTGAACATCCCACTCATCTTGGAATATTTGGCAGATATGTTACAGAACGGACTTTCATATTCTTCCATAAAGATTCATGCATCTGCTATTTCAGCTAGATACAACACTGATCCTCCCGTTTTTTCACACCCTTTACTAAGGCAATTCCTCAGGGGAATCAAGAACATTAAACCACCAAGAAAGGCCCCAGTGCCAGCCTGGGACCTCAATTTTGTCCTAGAAAAACTGACTCTACCTCCATTTGAGCCAGCAGCTTCAGTTGACTTGCAATTTCTCATGGAAGACAGCTTTCCTGTTGGCAATTACATCAGCAAGAAGGGTTTCGGAGCTACAGGCCCTAATGGCAATACCACCCTTTATTATTTTTCACAGACAGGGTTTCATTAAGGACCAACCCTACTTTTATGCCAAAGGTGGCATCTAGGGTTTCTTTAAATCAAGCCATTCATCTGCCTGCTTTCTTCCCCAATTCTGAGAACAAGGGGGAAAGACTGTTGCATACCTTGGACATTCACAGACAACTTTGTTACTACCTGGACAGAACCAAGGCCAGTAGGAAGTCTGAACAACTTTTTGTAGCTTACGCCCCTGCAGTCCAAGGAAAAGCAATTTCAAAACAGACTATTTCAAAATGGATTGGACATTGCATCAGATTCTGTTATTCCTTTCATGGAAAGACTGTTCCAGCCAATGTCAGACCACATTCCACCAAAGCTACAGCCACCTCTACAGCATTCTTAAGAGGGGTGCCTACAAAGGACATTCTAGAAGCTGCTACATGGAGCTCCGTGCATACATTCTCCAAACACTACAATCTCCCTCTATACTCCAGATCCAGAGCAGGCTTTGCTTCGGCAGTCCTGCAGGGCCTGATTGCCACACCATCTTTTTCCTAGAGCATTCCTCCTCCCCCAGCTAAGCTTTGGTATTCTACCCACATGTTATGACTGCAGTTGCATTCTTGAGACATAGTACAGTTTTGTACCTACCATAAATGTAGATGTCCGATAGACATGCAACTGCAGTCGGATTTTCCCACCCTCCATACCCCTCTTTGCCTAGGGTCCACTCCTATCCCTGTCTCTCTTAGCTGGGGATTTCTGTTATAGTGTATTTGTTTTATTGCTTATTTATTTGTTTGGAATCCTGTCTTTGTCTTCCAATTTGATTAAAGCCTTCCTTGGAGGGCACCTGGCATCTGGGGCAAGAAACACTGAAGAAAATGGCGTCTGCTGATGCTTATGTACTCCAGCCGCTCTGACGTCGGAGAGAAATGCGACATCAGCAGACGTCGGACCCAGACTTTGGAATCCGGCCGACCGAGGGCTGCCTGAGGCAGGACAACCCACATGTTATGACTGCAGTTGCATGTCTATCGGACATCTACATTTGATAGGTACAAAACTGTACTTTTCTTATCCCTTGTGATACCTATGGAGGTGGGTTTGTCTTTTGAACCTTGTCTAAAAAAGGCACTATGGGGGTAGCAAGAGCCTTTGCCAATATCCGAAAGCCCAGGGGTGACGGGTGCATGCCGTCCCTAGTGAAGCATCGTGGCTTGCCGAGCATGTCATCCCAGGCTGACAGGCATTGGATCCCCTTCGAATGACACCAGTACTTAAGCCAATTGGTGAAATTGATAATCTTGTCTTCATATTGTGGCATCATTCTTGGTGAGGGTAAGATGCTACTCAAGGTCAGGGTCATACAGGCCTGGGTTACAACTCAGAGTTCCTCTCTCTTTTCATGTAGTCCAGGGAGGTACGTCTCAGGTCATTCACACCAGCATGGACAATGACTGAGTCATATTTGTACTTGTCTTGGAGTGACCTGAGTGCTTGTGTTATGTCGCGGATCCTAGCGCCCGACAGGCAGCTCACCGTGACCTTCTCCTTGTTCAGCCTGGTGAGCAGGACGTCAGTGTGCCTGACGATAGTCACCTATTACAAGTGTATCAGGTGTGTTATTTAGCCTTAAGGGCTGTGACTGTTCGGCACACTGGCTTTGTGAGCTATGTGTTGCACGTGTTTTGTTTTGGGGTAGCGGTTGCTTGGGTGTCTGCTTTGGAGGTCTCTGCTGCTTGGGCAGACTTTTATTTAGAGCCTCAGAGTATGTTTTTGTGTTTGTGTTTGGTTTGCTGTTGTGGTAGGTCTATGTGAGACTGCAATTGTAGTGAGTGTGGTTTCCTTCTCCTCCTGACTGGTTTTGCCAGTACTGAGTTGAGAAAGCTTAGCCTCCAGTATGGCTATATGGTTGCATCTCTCACATGTTGGAATTTGTTGGGAGGAGGAGAGGGTTGTCTGTGTACATGAGGCAGTTGTAACATTGCCTCAAGATTCCCAGATTCCCCAGCTGGACCGGAGAGGAGATTGACAACTGACCTTTGGACTTGCTAGAATAGTATTGGGAATTCCTTTATAATTGAAAAAAATGGGCTAATGGGGAACAAGGTACTCAAGGGGGAGTTTGTGAGGGTGTAGTGCTTTTAATTTTTTGGTGCTGACTTTTATAATTGCTTTAGTGAGCAAGTGCCAGGTAACTTAAATGCAATGTGTTACAGGTAACTTAAATGCAAAAATGACAAACAGTAACTTTCTTTCAAGTGAAACAAGGAAATAAGTACAGTAAGCAATGCAGATATCACCAGGGATCCACAGAAGTGCTGAAAAGCTACGTTTTAGGTGGAGTTAGCGTTTCAGGGAAATAAGCAAACAAACAACAAGCATACAAACAAAGCTAGATTCAGCAGGCCTGGATCTAGTCTATGCTACAGAAAACAAGGTGTACCAATTTCAGTAAAACAGTTCAAATATGCAGGCACTATAAGCCTTTAACCAGAAATTCCCAGCTCAGAAGGGCAGAGTCCATCCTCTCCTCCCACAAGAGTGCAGACCACGAACCTTCTTAACGTAAAATAACTGGCCTGAAGCCCAAGTACGTAAACCAGAACTAATACACTTTTAGAATAACAGACTGAGCCCTCAATCAGTAGTTTCCAACTTAGGATGTAAGCTACCTGTCCTGCCACCACAGTGCAGGCCACAAACCTTCCTAATGTAAAACAAGTGGTCTGAAGCCCAAGTGCTTAATCCAAAAGACTTAGAATGATAGCTACACTTTAATCAAGTTACTACCAAGCAGTAGAATACTTTAAAGAATGCCTGGATTAGTGCTCGAGTTATACAAAGCTAGATTCAGCAGGCCTGGATCTAGTCTATGCTACAGCAAACAAGGTGTACCAATTTCAGTAAGAAGCAGTTCAAATATGCAGGCACTATAAGCCATTAACCAGAAATTCCCAGCTCAGAAGAGCAGAGTCCACCCTCTCCTCCCACAAGAGTGCAGACCACGAACCCCTCTAATGTAAAATAACTGGCCTGAAGCCCAAGTGCTTAAACCAGAATTAATACACTTTTAGAATAACAGACACTGAGCCCTCAATCAGCAGTTCCCAACTTAGAAGGATGTAAGCTACCTGTTCCGCCACCACAGTGCAGACCACAAACCTTAATGTAAAACAACTGGTCTGAAGCCCAAGTGCTTAAACTAAAAAGCTTAGAATGAGATGCACCAAGCAGTAATAAATACAATTGAGTACTTTTAAGATGACGCAAAAGCAAAATAAAGTAGGAAGAAACACAAATACAGTAAAAGATTTTTTTTAAGAAAAGTAGCAAAAACAGTAGTAAAACAATTCACATGCAGTGCAAGCTGGCACACTTGAGTATGTAGCAATATTAGTCCACACAGTTTGAAAAAATGTAATTAAAAAGGACTAAAAGCAAAAATCTGTTAAGCAGTTTACTGTGCAATTTAATTTAATCCTGACTTGTGCTCAGGACTAACTTTAACCTGTGGAACTTGTTTAACTTGCTTACTTATGTAATCTCTGTAAATAATCTGTTTGTAATATGTAATGCTGTATCTGCTTACCCTTGGAGCTTTTCTCCCTGGGCCTTCGCTGAAAATGGACATGCATCCAGTCGGACTATCCCAGTCAAATGTAAAATAAAATAAAGTGCAGAAAGGGTTTATTAGGTAGAATGAGGTAGAGATGGGACTTGGGGGAGTGTCCTTGATCAAATCTAGTGAGGCGGGCACTGTAAAAGCCACCAAATTTAAACTACAACCAAGAACAGGGAGGGGGGGGGACCAGTTTCAACAGAGATGTGAGGAATCAGAGTGCAAATTATAAAACCAAAAATATATATACTGATCTCTGTATATTTGCAGAACAGTAAGACAACAGATATCTAAGCAACAATTTAGCTCTGTAATACAGAATAATACAGAAACATATACTCAGCTCTATACTGCAGAGATTCAGAGACGCACAATATTTACTGAATGCAAGACACAATATTTACTCACTCAAATCTTAAATAAGTGCAGGGGAATACCAATCAAGGACATTTTAGAGACTGCTACTTGGAGTTCAGTGCACACCTTTACAAAGCACCATCATCTGCCACTCTACTGTAAATCCAGGGCAGGCTTTGCAGGGCTTCATAGCTGCTCCTAAGGCTGTTTAGCTCCAGCCTCCCAACCATAGCTTTGGGACTCTACCCAAATGTAATGACTGCAGCAGTGAAACACGAAGAACATAGTACAGTTGTGTACACTTACCATAAATGTAGATGCTAGTGTATTCACTGTTGCAGTCCAGGTTACCCACCCGCCATCCCCCTTTTCTTCTGATGGAACCTATCTTTCTTTCCTTTGGTTCATACAACCTATGTGGTGTATTTGCTTGTAGAGGAAGGTAAAGTTGGTATTGGTGCATGTATTTGTATTTATATAGATATACAGATAGAGATTGATAGATAGAGAGAGGGATAGAGAGATAGAGAGAGGGATAGAGAGAGAGAGAGAGAGAGAGAGAGGGATAGAGAGAGAGAGGGATAGAGAGAGAGAGGGATAGAGAGAGAGAGAGAGGGATAGAGAGAGAGAGGGATAGAGAGAGAGAGAGAGAGAGAGAGAGGGATAGAGAGAGAGATAGAGAGAGAGGGAGAGAGAGAGAGAGAGAGAGAGAGAGAGAGAGGGATAGAGAGAGAGAGAGAGGGATAGAGAGAGAGAGAGAGAGAGAGAGAGAGAGGATAGAGAGAGAGAGAGGGATAGAGAGAGAGAGAGAGGGATAGAGAGAGAGAGAGAGAGGATAGAGAGAGAGAGAGAGAGGATAGAGAGAGAGAGGATAGAGAGAGAGAGAGGATAGAGAGAGAGAGAGAGGATAGAGAGAGAGAGAGAGAGAGAGAGAGAGGATAGAGAGAGAGAGAGAGAGAGAGAGAGAGGGATAGAGAGAGAGAGAGAGAGAGAGAGAGAGAGGGATAGAGAGAGAGAGAGAGGGATAGAGAGAGAGAGAGAGGGATAGAGAGAGAGAGAGGGATAGAGAGAGAGAGGGATAGAGAGAGAGGGATAGAGAGAGAGAGGGATAGAGAGAGGGATAGAGGGATAGAGAGAGGGATAGAGGGATAGAGAGAGATAGAGGGATAGAGAGAGAGGGATAGAGGGATAGAGAGAGAGAGAGGGAGGGATAGAGAGAGGGAGGGATAGAGAGAGGGAGGGATAGAGAGAGAGAGGGATAGAGAGAGGGAGGGATAGAGAGAGGGATAGAGAGATCTATATAATATATATATATATATGATATATAGATTAAATATAGATATATAGATGTATAGGTACAGATATAAATATATATAGATATAAATATATAGATACAAATATAAATAGATATATAAATTTTGGCTACCCTTTTAGGGAGCACATGACATCTTGGGCAAGAAAAACTAAAGAAAATGGCGTCAGCCGCATATTTTATACCCTTGACGACAGGGAAGGGGCGACAGCAACTGACGCAGGACCCAGGTCTTTGGAATTCAGTCCGACTGAGGGCAACCTGCCAGCAGGATTACCCAAATGTAATGACTGCAACAGTGAATACAGTCTAACATGTACATTTATGGTAAGTGTACACAACTGTACTTTCCTGCCATGAAGGAAAAAATACTCTGGCAGACTAATCAGAAACCTCATGGATCCCCACGAGTGGCACCTGAACCCACAAGTTTTCAGCATAAGGAAATGGGGATGTCCGGACATATATCTGTCTCTCCTCAACTACCAACTGAAAAGATTCTTGCACAAGGATTTATTACAGACAAGCATGGAAAGTGGATGCCGTATCTTTCAGCTGGAAAAAACTATCAGTATATGCATTTCCCCCCTCTGCCTCTCCTCCCCAAGGTACTCCTAAATGTCAGGCAGGAGAAGCCAAAGATGTTACTGATTGCCTGAGACTGGCCCCGCCAGTACTGGTATCCAATACTAAGGAGCGCTTGTCTCAATGCCCAGCTTGGACCTTACCTCAAATACCTTATTCTCTGTCCCAGCAAAACAGATCCTGCACAACCAACTCAGAACTTTAAACCTGACAGCATGGTGAATAATGTAGTCCTACAAAACACACCTCTCAGTAAAGCTGTGATGGATGTCATTTTGGAAGCCAGAAGGCCTAGTACTAGAAAATCTTATGCTGGAAAATGGACCAGATTCTGTGATTGGAACCAGGCACAAGGAACTGATACAGCTGTGCCAAATATTCCTCAGATTTTGCAATACTTAAGAGATGCTGGACAAAGGCCCATCTTTTTCATCTATTAAAATTCATGCCTCTGTCATTTCGGCTTATTACAATGTAGAGCCACCCATCTTTTCTCATCTCTTATTAAAGCAGTACCTCAGAGGAGCCAACAATTTAAGACCTCCGAAGAGATCACCAATGCCTGCAATGGACCTCAACTTTGTCTTGGAAAAACTCACCCTGCCTCCTTTTGAGCCAGCTGCTACTGCTGGCATAAAGTTTTTATCTTGGAAAACCGCTCTGCTCCTAGCAATAACTTCTGCAAGATGAGTTTCAGAGCTACAGGCACTCATTAGCTGTGGAACGTTTTATCATTTTTTTGTCCAGACAGGGTCTCTGAGGACAAACCCAACATTTTTGTCTAAGGTGGTGTCCAGTGTGGCTCTCAACCAAACTATTCACCTGCCAACCTTTTATCCAAATCCACAGAACAAGGGGGAGAGAATTCTGCGTTCTTTGGACGTACACAGACAGCTTAGATTCTACTTGGGCAGTTTTCAGAAAGACGGAGCAATTATTGGTGACATATGCTGCAGGATCGTGACATATGCTGCAGTATCACAAGGAAAGGCTATCTCAAAGCATTTCAAAATGGTAGGTCACTGCATTTTTCTGCTATGTACACCATGGCAAGCCAGTACCTAAGGGCATTAGGCCACACTTAACCAGAGCTGCAGCCACTTCGGCAGCCTTTCTCAGGGGAGTGCCTAGCAAGGACATTTTAGAGGCTGCTACTTGGAGTTCAGTGCACACCTTTACAAAGCACTATCATCTGCCATTCTACTCTAAATCCAGGACAGGCTTTGCCCCTGCAGTTCTGCAGGGCCTCATAGCCGCTCCTAATGCTGTTTAGCTCCAGCCTCCCAACCTTAGCTTTGGGATTCTACCTAAATGTAATGACTGCAACAGTGAAACTCTAAGAACATAGTACAGTTGTGTACACTTACCATAAATGTAGATGTTCGAGTGTATTCACTGTTGCAGTCCAGGTTACCCACCCACCATCCACCTTTTCTTCTGATGGAACCTATGTGGTGTATTTGCTTGTAGATGAAGGTAAATTTTATATTGGTGCATGTAATTATACGGGTCTATATGACTTGGTCGACAGTTCATTTGATCGACAAGCATTTTAGGTGGGGGGCTTCGCCCCCCATACTCCACAATGTGCGGGGCTGTGCCCCCACAACCCCCCCTAACTATATATATCAACTCCAGGGTCACACAACATTGGGGAAGGGGGCAAATGCTTGTCTATCAAATGAACCGTCGACCAAATAGTCTATCATATGAACTGTCGACCAAGTCATATAGACCCAATTATACATATATAAATTTTGGCAACCCTTTCAGGGGGCACCTGACATCTAGTGCAAGAAAAACTAAAGAAAATGGCATCTGCTGCTTGCTTATACCCCTGACGTCAGGGAAGGGGCGACAGCAGCCGACGCAGGGCCCAGGACTTTGGAATTCAGGCAGGCGTGGGCAACGTGCCAGCAGGATTACCCAAATGTAATGACTGCAACAGTGAATACACTCAGAACATTTACATTTATGGTAAGTGTACACAACTGTACTTGCTTCCTATGCTAGGCAAAGATGCCTGGTTGTAAACACTAGATTTAAAGGAAGTATACCTGCACATCCCAATCAGGGAATCTTGCAGAAGATGTTCATCATGCATACAGCTGCAGTCATAACAGACGGGTTCTTCTGCCGTCAGGCGGGTCCTCGGTCGGCCGAATTCCAAAGTCTAGGTCTGGCGTCGGTTGTCGTCGCTTCTTCCCTGACGTCAGTGCGACAGGGGTTTAAAGGAACCAGCCGATGCCATTTTCTCCCGTCTTTCTTACCGTGCGGTGCCCGAAGCAGAAGCAGTTCGCAAGTGCCGGTCGGCCAGCTCCTGAGATTACGAAAATTTGGAAACCGAAGTTTTCTTAAAAGCTAAGTACCCCGTTGGGGAAACTTTTCTTGCCTCAGACCGATGTCAGACAAAGTTAATAATTGTATTTTTTGTGGGAAGCAAATACCGCATAAGGATTTCCATTCCCTCTGTATACCTTGTTTAGGCCCAGACCACGACGTCTCGGTCTGTCACTTTTGTGCTACATTCAACAAACGCACTATTAAGCGTCGGGCGGAGTTCACCCAGCATTATTTTGGGAAAGCATTTAACTATATTATGTAGTCTGATACTCTGACTCCGGTTTTGTCTAAAAAACGCAAAGATAAGGACAGACACACAAGGTCCGCGGCCTCTACTGACACCACGCCAAAGCAGACTACACGTGGTCCAGTTCTCAGCGAGGCGCCTACGCAGCCCCTGACTACCGACTACACTTCTTTGACTGTGTCTCCTGTGCCCGAGGTCGCACGCTTCTCGGCCCACACCCCGACTACAGATACCGAAGCCACTCTGTGAGTTGAACCTCAGAATGTGGACAGGTCCACCTCCACTCAAGGTGTCTTCAGACCTTCCTCTTTCTCCATCAAGGCTTTCACTAAGTCTAAAGCTACCATGCACTCTAAGAGACTAGCTACACAGGGCCCATCTCCAGGCCCCATGCCTAAGAAACAGATGCTTAAAATGGCTGAGGATTTAATTAGTCTTATCAGTGGTTCTCAGCCCCCACTGGACAAAAGGCCCAGAGTGGAGGAAGATTCCCCCTCCTCTGATCAGGGCTCCATTATTTCAGAGCACTCTGATCAGAACATTCTTACTCCCCTTTTGAAGACTCTGATGCGGAGGAGTCCATCCCTTCTGTATCCCCCCCTGAGGATTACTCATTTGGGGAAACTTTGCATACCTTAAGGGAACACTTCCACTGGGAAGGCCAAGATTATTCAGATTCCAAGAAAAGGCTTAGGGAATTTCTCTTGCTACCTCAGCGCAGGCCTCTGGCTATACCTCCTGTCTTGGACATCCTAGATGTTTACTCGGAGGCCTGCCTTAACCCGGACTCTCTACCTCCAGCTCCAGTTAAGTCTGACAGGTACTACAGGGTTCCTGACTCGCACCAATTTCTATACAAAAGCCATGCTGCTGACCCAGAAACCATCTCACAGGGCCCCAAGGGAGTTAAGGCCTCCATTGCTAAAAATCCGTTACCTTCCGAGAGATTCCAGATCCTTTAGAAAGGTGGGGGAAAAAGGTATATACCTCGGCTACCTTAACCATGAGGGCCTTAAACTGTCAGTTTCATATGCTAAAATACCAACAGTTTTTGTTATCACAATTGAAAAGTAAAATGTCACAACCTGAACAACCAGACTTGAAGGAGTTGCAGGATTTGATGCATAGTGCAGAACAAGTGGGTAAGCATACCTTACAATGTGGTTTTGATGCTCTCGAGGCCTCATGTCGAGCTGCTGTTACAGGATCAGTCATACGTAGGCATGCCTGGCTCAAGGAACAAGCCTTGCCTGATCATGTCAAAGCTAAATTACTAGACGCTCCTCTTCAAAAGGATGTACTATTTGGTGCTAATGCTGAGGAGGTATTAAGGAAAATGGAGGAAAAGACTAAATCAATGCAAACTGTGAAAGATTTTCTACAGGTACAACCCCCACGTTTTTGTAGAAATTGGCCTTCCAAACACTGGTCCTTTCCTGCCATGGACAGACCCCAAAGAGGCAGATACAGGCGCCTGAGGGGCAGAGGACAATCCCAAGGATCGTTTAGAGGCAGACAATGGCAAGCACCTACACAAAAAGGTGGTGAGGATAACTCTCAATCTTTCAGAAAGCAAATCCAATGACTTTCCCCTTTGCATGCCAACCAAGTTTCAAATGGCAGCCCCCTTAGGAGGAAAGCTGGCATTATTTTCAAAAAATTGGCATATTGTCACAAAGGACAAATGGAACCTGGACATTATAAACAGAGGCTACAAATTCCATTTTCACACCCTTCCAAAAATGAGAGGCATGCCAAACCTGCCACACAATCAAAGGGCAGAGGCACAAAGGCAAATTACAGATCTCATAAACATGAAAGCTATTCAAGAGGTACCTACGCACGAACAAGGTCAAGGTTTTTATTCCAGGCTATTTCTGGTACCAAGGAAAGGAAAAGACTGGAGACCTATTTTGGACCTATCCATCCTAAACACATTTCTACTCGTACCAAAATTCAAGATGCTCACTCTACAGCAACTTCTTCCCATGCTGGGCAAGGAGTCTTGGCTGGTAACATTGAACCTCAAGGAGGCATACCTGCATGCCCCAATCAGACATTGCAGAAGGTACCTCAGATTTCTTGCAGGTTCAACTCATTATCAATTCTCTGCATTGCCCTTTGGCTTATCTACTGTGCCCAGAGTATTCACGAAATGCCTGGCATCAGTAATTGCCTACTGCAGACTTCAAGGGATACAAATATACCCCTATTTGGACGACTGCCTGATCCAAGCGGACAGCAAGCACATTCTTCTGAAACATCTGGCTTATGTAATAATGTTGTTGAACTTTCTGGGATACAGTCAACAAAAATAAATCAAGGCTAATACCCTCTCGGAAGATAATTTTCCTGGGTGCCAATTTGGACACAAACACCCAGATGGCCTACCTCACGCCAGAGAAGCAGGGGCAACTAATTCAATACTTCAGAACACTAGCAAATTGCACCAGGCTGACTGCAAGGGGCTCTGGGATTCATGGCATCTTGCATCTTACTAATCCCATGTGCAAAGCTGCATATGAGGAAACTACAATGGTACCTGAAAAACATGTGGTCTCAACACAGCCACAGTTTGGAAACAATAATACCACTAATTCCATGTCTGCAAAGGAATTTCTGTGGTGGGCTCAAGCATGTCAAACAAACACAGGTCTTCCATTCAGCAAGCCTCAAGCAAATCAAGTCATCACAACAGATGCCTCTGACTACGCCTGGGGGGCGCACATGACAGATCGGTGCATTCAGGGCAAATGGTCCCAAAAAGAAAAGCACCTACACATCAATCAAAAGGAAATGCTAGCAGTAATGAATGCTATTATAGCTTTCAAGGACCTTCTACAACCAGGTCAGCTATTGATAAGAACGGACAACACCACAGTTATGTGGTACATAAACAGGGAGGTACACATTCTTACCCCCTATGCAGACTGGCCATGTCACTTTGGAACATGGCCATGGACTTAAAAATGGAATTACAAGCACAGTACTTGCCAGGCTAGGAAAACATGCTGGCAGACAACCTAAGCAGGAATATGACAGATCCACACAAATGGAAATTGCATCCAAACGTTTTTACAGAACTAATCCAAGAATGGGGAAGGCCAGACATAGATCTCTTGGCCTCCCACAAAAATCATCAATTGACAAAATTCTGCTCAAGGATTTTCCATCCAAAGGCCTGGAGTGGATGCTCTCTCTTTCAGTTGGACATCAATGACAGTTTATGCCTTCCCACCTCTTCCTCTGCTGCCCAAAGTTCTATTGAAAACCAAAGCAGACAGACCAAAGATGATTCTCATTGCTCCGGACTTGCCAAGGCAACACTGGTACCCACTCCTGAGGAGCCTGACGCTTTCCCCACCATGGACCCTGCCTCTAATGCCTCTTCTGACTCAGCACAGTTTCAAAACTCTTCACAGCCAGCTAAAAACACTCAGTCTAGCCGCATGGAAGATTCCTTAGCATCACAACAGGCCCTACTCCAAGGAGGTGCAGGATGTCATTTTGGAGGCCAGAAGACCATCCACTAGAAAAGCTTACTCCGCAAAATGGAAACGGTTTTGTGTCTGGAATGAGAAAAAGGGCCAGGATCCTGGAAAACTGAATTTACCTCAAATACTACAATATTTGGCTGAGCTGCTAAGCAGTGGACTTTCATTCTCCTCCATCAAAATCAATGCCTCGGCCATTTCTGCAGAATACAGCACTGATCCACCTTTATTCTCACCCTCTCTTAAGACAGTTCCTCAGAGGGGCTAAGAATTTGACCTCCAAGGAAACAACAAATACCTGCTTGGGATCTTAATTTCATTCTGGAAAAAACTGACCTTGCCTCCCTTTGAGCCAGCTGCCTCATCAGATTTGCAATATTTGTCCTGGAAAACAGCTTTCCTTCTGGCTATCACCTCAGCTCGTAGAGTTTCAGAACTACAGGCTCTCATGGCTGTCCAGCCTTTTATTATCTTCCATCAGGACAGAGTTTCCTTACGAACCAACCCGTCCTTTATGGCTAAAGTGGTATCCAGGGTAGCTTTAAATCAGGCCATACATTTACCTACTTTTTATCCTAATCCTCAAAACAGAGGGGAGAGATTACTACATTCCTTGGACATCCACAGACAACTGCGTTATTTGGACAGAACAAAGCCTTTCAGAAAATCAGAACAGCTAGGAGCTCAAGGAAAGCCAATCTCCAAACAGACAATCTCAAAATGGATAGCCCACTGCATATGCTTTTGCTGTTCCTTTCATGGCAAAACTGTACCTACAGGCATTAGGACTCATTCCACCAGGGCCGCAGCCACCTCTGCAGCCTTCCTCAGAGGAGTTCCTACCAAGGATATTTTGGAAGCAGCCACTTGGAGTTCTGTGCATATACCTTCTCCAAGCACTACAACGTACCATTATACTCCAAATCTAGAGCAGGCTTTGCCACTGCAGTCTTGCAGGGCATTTTGGCTCCTCCTAGTTCCACCTAGTGCCTACCACCCCTTTCTTAGCTTTGGGATTCTACCCATCTGTTATGACTGCAGCTGTATGCACGATGAACATAGTACAGTTTTGTACCTACCATAAATGTAGATGTTCGAGTGCTAATACAGCTGCAGTCCAGGTTTCCCTCCCTCCTTCCCCTCTTGGGACAGGCCTATATAGGTTCATAGTAGGCTATCTGCCCTAGGGCATTTATAAGCCTAGCCAGAGTATGTTTGACTTTCGCCACCCATTTTAAATTTTGCTATGCCCTTTTTCGAGGTTAGTATACTGTGCCTCTGTCTAACAGTGACACAGAAGTGATACCCGGGGTAAACCTACGATCTCCCATCCACTCATCAAGATTCCTCTTGAAAAGAGTCAATGAGGGACTCTGCCTAACCTGGACTGGGATTTTATTCCAGAGTGAAGGGAGCCTCTGGGTTATGAATCTGTCCCTCCAGCATGTCCTATTTATTTCAGTGCTGAGGTTCAAGTCTCTCGAGTGTGTAGCTCGATGGGATTTGGATTTTTTGAGGTGCAGCATGTCTCTTAATTCCGGGTTGGACATGGCCTTATGTCAGGCACAGGTCACCTCTGAGCAGGCGGTATGCCACTGAGTAGAGCTGGAGTTTCTTTAACCGGGCAGCATATGGCATCTGTTTGAGCCCTTTGATCCTCTTGGTGAGGTACTTTTGGGGTCTTTCCAGTTGCTGCAGGTGTTTGGTAAGGTACATCCCAAAAGGGGCATTGTACTCAATTATGGGCCTGATGAGGGATGAGTAAAGAGGCACGATGACCCCCCCCCCTAATCTAGATGTGAATCCCTTCATGATTAGGTGGGCTATATAAAATGTTTTTCTAACCACTTTGGCCACGTGGTTGTCAAATGAGAGATTGCTATCAACTTGGGTCCCCAGGTCCCTAATTACTTCTGTACTTAATGGATTACCACCTATGTGGTAATTTGTGGGCACTTTGTTTTTGCCAAAGGGGATGACTATACACTTTTTGGCGTTTAGCTTGAGGCCATGGCTTTGGCACCAGTTGTCTGTTTCTACGAGGCCTTTTTGGAGGATGCTTGTGTCGGCTGGAGAGTCGATTATGGCGCCCAGTTTGCAGTCATCTGCGAACTTGGTCAGCCACAGTCCTTCCGTGTTGGCCTGTACCTCTGAGAAATATATACCAAACAAGAGAGGTCCCAGGACTGAGCCTTGTTGGACGCCACTTGTAACTGGTTTGGAGTCTGACATGGCTCCAGCAATTCTAACCATGTGGGTTCTGTCCTTGAGCCAGTTTGTAACCCATCTAGTGACATAGGGGTTTATATTTAAGCTAGTGAGCTTATCTATAATGCCCGAGTGGGGTATTGTATCGAAGGCTTTTGCGAGGTCCAGATAGGCTGTGTGGACCACCTTCCTTCACAATGGCCTTGGTGACTGTTTCAAAGAAGTCAACCAGGTTTAAGAGGCAGGATCTGCCCTTAAAGCCAAACTGGGTAGGATCCAGTGTCTGTAGGTCCCCAATATCTTTATTTATGAGGTCCATGATGATCCTTTTCCATAGCTTTGCAGACCAAGCTAGTCAGGCTTATGGGGCGATAGTTTCCAGGGTCCGTTGAGGCACCACCTTTGTGGAGAGGGACCACTGTTGCTCTACGCCACTCTTTGGGTACATATCCTGTAGTAAGGCTGAGCTTGAACAGTAGTTTTATGTTTGGGTTTAGCTGCTCTTGGAGTTCATGTAGGACGCAGCCTGGGACACCGTCTGGTCCCATTGATGCTGTGTTTTTTGCTTTGGAGAGGGCGGCTCCCACCTGAGCATCTGAGATGTCAGGGGGGCAGCACTCTGCTCGGATAGATATTTGCCCTTTTGGTGGGGAGGGGGGGGGAGAAGTTTGTGCTGAACCTGTCAGCTAGGATGTTGGCAATGTCTGTGGGATCAGTGTATTTTTTGTCATTTTGGACTAATTCTGAGCATATCTGGGAATTCCCACCCAGGTTCCTAACATAACTAAAGAAAGCCTTGTGATTATAGTGTCCTGTGCAATTTTTCTCTCGAAGCTGGCCTTTGACGATTTTATGAGTGCCCTTAGTTTTTTGCGAATACTGATCAGAGATGCCTTCCCTTTTTGGGATTTTGCTCTATCATGTAGTAGCTTCCTCCTTCTATTGTATAGTTTGTTTATGGCTGGGGTCCACCAGACAGGTCGTCTGCCTTTGGAGGATTGGGTCTTGGTTTTATTTGGGATTGCATGATCCATGCAGTCCTGAAGGTGTTCATAGAAGGTGTTCATAGAATGCATTTATAAAGGATTCTGCGGTCTGGGCCGTATTTTCTACAGGCCCGGGGGCTTTGAAGGATTCCACCTCGGTTTTGAGGAGTGTGAAATTTGCTTTAGAGAAGTTTTTCACTGTGGTTTTCTGGGCAGGGGGTGGGGTCAGGATGTGAATATCCAGTGAGATCAGTTTATGGTCTGATCTTACCAGTGAGGGATACACTTCTGGTCTGGAGCATAGAGTCCCCATGTTGGTGATGATCAGGTCCAGTATGTTTTCCCCTCTTGTGGGAGTGGTAACAAGTTGTTCCTTAGCATTTGAGTTTATGAATTCTAGGAACCTTTGGGCAAGGGTGTTGGAGCTAAAGTAATGCTCCCAATCTATGTTTGGGTAGTTGAAGTCGCCCAATATAATGGTGTTCGGAGAGACCTTCATATTTTCCAGTGTTCTCAGGAAGGCCGAGTGGGGTTCCTGGGTTTGGGAGGGTGGTCTGTAGCAGGCTATAAACTGGAAGGCAGTTTTACCCACTGTTAGTTTCACATGGTTAGTCTCTGATGCTTCGTGCTTTGCCACCAACCTGGAGGTGTGGGTATCTTTGAATATCGATACTCCCCCTCCTTTTGTGGTTCGGTCCAAGTTTTGGGGCCGAAAAGCATGGTATGAGGTATAACCTGGTAGTGCTGGGGTGCTCTCGGGACCCCTGAACCAGGTTTCTGTTACTGCACAGATATCTGTTCTCCATGCTAAGGAGAGTTTAGAGTGCGTGCATCTTGAGATTTAGACTTCTAGCGTTGAGTAGCATTACTCTTACTCTTATCCCTTGTGATACCTATGGAGGTGGATTTGTCTTGAGCCTTGCCTAAAAAAGGCACTATGGGGGTAGCAAGAGCCTTTGCCAATATCCGAAAGCCCAGGGGTGACAGGTGCAAGCCGTCCCTAGCAAAGCATCGTGGCTTGTCGTGCATATCATCCCAAGCTGATAGGCATTGGATCCCCTTTGAATGACACCAATACTTAAGCCAATTGTTGAAATTGATCATCTTGTCTTCATACTGTGGCATCATTCTTGGTGAGGGTAAGATGCTACTCAAGGTGAGGGGCATACCAGCCTGGGCTACATGCTCAGAGAGCTCCTCTGTCTCTCCATGTAGTCCAGGGAGGTATGTCTCAGGTCATTCACACCAGCATGGAGAATGACTGAGTCATATTTGTACTTGCCTTGGAGTGACCTGAGTGCTTGTGTTATGTGGCGGATCCTAGCGCCAGACAGGCTGCTCACCGTGACCTTCTCCTTGTTCAGCCTGGTGAGCGGGACGTCAGTGTGCCTGACGATAGTCACCTATTACAAGTGTATCAGGTGTGTTGTTTAGCCTTAAGGGCTGTGACTGTTCGGCACACTGGCTTTGTGAGATGTGTTGCATGTGTTTTTTTTTGGGGTAGCGGTTGCTTGGTTGTCTGCTTTGGAGGTCTCTGCTGCTTAGGCAGATCTTTATTTAGAGCCTCCCAGTATGTTTTTGTGTGATTGTGTTTGGTTTGCTGTCGTGGTAGGTCTATGTGAGACTGGAATTTTAGTGAGTGTGGATGTTCTTCATCTCACATTGCTGCAGTCCTTACACTTGGGTAGTCCGCTGTCCTCGGTCGGCCCGAATATCAAAGTATTAGGCTGACGTCGGTCAAGGCGCTTAAGACTGACATCAGGACGTCAGGGTACAAATGCGCATGACCGACGTCATATCCTCAGTCTTTTTTGCCGCATGGTCCGATGCAGAAGCAGCGTTGCAAGTGCCGTTCGGCGTTCTGAAATTTTTCAATCGGAGTTTCAGACAGAGTCAAAGTTGGCTAAGTACCCCGTTGGGGAATATTTTAGTTTTTTCTTGCCTCAGTGGTTAACTGATGTCAGAAAAAGTGAATAACTGTATTTCTTGTGGGAAGCAGATACCGCATAGAGATTATCATACTTTGTGTATTCCTTGTTTGGGGCCTGAGCACGACGTTGTTGGGTGTCGCTTTTGTGCTAGGTTTAATAAGCGCACTATTAAGCGAAGGTTAGATTGTGCCAGGTTGGTCTTCGGGAAGCGGTGCAATTACAATATGCCGTCGGATGCTCCGACGCCCGCTTCTTCGAAGAAGCGCAAAGACAAAGCAGCTAAACCCCGGCAAGAAGAGTCGTCCGTGCGGACGCCGGTTCTTGAGGCGTCAGTGGAACCGGTGGTTCCACCGGAGGCTTCTCTGGAGTCCCAGGGGGAGACTTTGATATTGCAGGATGTGGCCTCTCAGGAGGCAGGTCAGGCTGAAGGGGCTTCTCAGGTTACTGTACTCCCCTCCCTTCCTAGGGTGGTTAGGCCCTCTCCTGTTTCCAAGGCTTCTCCCAGAGGCAGGCCAGGTTTAGCTTCTGTTGGTGTCACTCCTAGTTCTTCAGGATCTGTGCCCAAGAAGCACATGCTCAAAATGGCAGAAGATTTAATTACTTTGATTAGAGGTTCTTTGCCCCCGCCTGATAAGAGGCCTAGGGTGGAACCAGAGTTGGGGAGTTTTGAGCAGGTTTCGGATGTTTCAGAGTCTTCGGCTGAAGACTTGCAGGAGTATTCTCCTTATTCTGATTCTGATGTGGATGATTCTACTCCTTCTGCTTCTCCTCCAGAGGATTTTTCTGAATTACAGGCCTTTATGGCAGTTGAGCCTTTCTTAATTTTCCATAAGGATAGGGTATCTTTACGTACTAATCCTTCCTTTATGCCTAAGGTGGTTTCTAGTGTGGCTTTAAACCAAACTATTCATTTGCCTACTTTTTATGCAAACCCCCAAAATAAAGGGGAAAAGATTTTGCACACCTTGGATATACACAGGCAGTTGCGATATTATTTGAGCAGAACTAAAGGGTTGAGGCAGTCTCAGCAGTTGTTTGTTTCTTTTGCTTTGGGTTCTCAGGGCAAGCCTGTGTCAAAACAAACTATTTCTAAGTGGATTGGGTTTTGTATTGCTTTCTGTTATTCCCATCATGGTAAGGAGGTTCCAGCTGGGATTAGGCCTCATTCCACTAGAGCTACTGCCACTTCTACAGCTTTTTTAAGGGGGGTGGCAACTAAAGATATTTTGGAGGCAGCTACTTGGAGGTTCAGTGCATACTTTCTCTAAGCATTACCACCTTCCTCTTTACTCTAAATCTAGGGCTGGGTTTGCCACTGCTATTTTACAGGGCATTTTGGCAGCTCCTACTGCTTTATAGTTTTGCCATCCTCCCTTACCTCTGCTTTGGGATTCTACCCAAGTGTAAGGACTGCAGCAATGTGAGATGAAGAACATAGTACAGTTTTGTACCTACCATAAATGTAGATGTTCGAAGATCCACATTGCTGCAGTCCAATTACCTCCTCCTTCCCCTCTGTTAGAGGCGGTTGTGTGGTTTGGGTTGTAAATATTGTGCATATTGTATATATATATATTGTTCATATGTTTAGTGCAAGGGTGGTTGGTTGTTTTTTGCTGTCTTTTGGTTTTGACCTTTCTGTTTAGGGTCTTCTGACATCTGGGGCAAGAAAACACTGAGGATATGACGTCGGTCATGCGCATTTGTACCCTGACGTCCTGATGTCAGTCTTAAGCGCCTTGACTGACGTCAGCCTAATACTTTGATATTCGGGCCGACCGAGGACAGCGGACTACCCAAGTGTAAGGACTGCAGCAATGTGGATCTTCGAACATCTACATTTATGGTAGGTACAAAACTGTACTTTTCCTTCTCCTCCTGACTGGTTTTGCCAGTACTGAGTTGAGAGAGCTTAGCCTCCAGTTAGGCTATATGGTTGCATCTCTCACATGTGTTGGAATTTGTTGGGAGGAGGAGAGGGTTGTCTGTGTACATGAGGCAGTTGTAACATTGCCTCAAGATTCCCATATTCACCAGCTGGACCAGAGAGGAGATTGACAACTGACCTTTGGACATGCTAGAATAATATTGGGAATTCCTTTATAATTGAAAACAAGTGCCAATGGGGAGCGAGGGTGTAGTGCTTTTAATTTTTAGTGCTGACTTATTATTGCTTTAGTGAGCAAGTGCCAGGTAACAAGTGCAATGTGTTACAGGTAACTTAAATGCAAAAACGACACAGTAACTTTCTTTCAAGCAAAGCAAGGAAATAAGTACAGTAAGCAATGCAGATATCACTAGGGATCCACAGAAGCGCTGAGAAGCCGCGTTTTAGGTGGAATTAGCGTTCCATGGAAATAACAAGCATACAAACAAAGCTAGATTCAGCAGGCCTGGATCTAGTCTATGCTACAGCAAACAAGGTGTACCAATTTCAGTAAGAAGCAGTTCAGATATACATGCACTATAAGCCTTTAACCAGAAATTCCCAGCTCAGAAGGTCAGAGTCCAGCCTCTCCACCCACAAGAGTGCAGACCACGAACCCTCTTAATGTAAAATAACTGGCCTGAAAGCCCAAGTGCTTAAACCAGAATTAATACACTTTTAGAATAACAGACACTGAGTCCTCAATCAGCAGTTCCCAACTTAGAAGGATGTAAGCTACCTGTTCTGCCACTACAGTGCAAACCACAAACCCTCTCAATGTAAAACTGGTCTGAAGCCCAAGTGTTTAAACTAAAAGGCTTAGAATGAGTTACACCAAGCAGTAATAAATACAATTGAGAACGTATAAGATGACGCAAAAGCAAAATAAAGTAGGAAGAAACACAAGTACAGTAAAAGCAGAAGAAATTTTTTTTTTTTTTTTTTTTTTTTTTTTTTAGGCTAACACATCCTCATACAACCTGATTGGGGTATTCATTTATGATGTATTTGCTTGCAACTACTGTATTTTGATTATATTGCACTGTATTACTACACAAATTTATGTATTGCCTTCCTTCTGGGGGCACCTGACATCTGGGGAAGAAAAACTGAAGAAAATGGCGTCGCCTGGATGTCCTTCAAGGATGCATCTGCAGTCCTAACAAATGGGTTGTCCTGCCTCAGGCAGCCCTTCGGTCGGCCGGATTCCAAAGTCTGGGTCTGGCCTCGGCTGATGTCGCACTTCACCCGACGTCATAGCTGCTGTTAGAGTATAAAGGCATCAGCCGACGCCATTTTCCTCAGTTTTTCTTGCCGTGTGGCGCCCGAAGCAGAAGCTGTTCGCAAGTGCCGGTCGGTCAGAACCAGAGATTGCTACTACCGAAGACTTCTAAAAAGCTAAGTACCCAGTTGGGGACTCTTTCTTGCCTCAGCCGATGTCAGAAAAAGTGAATAACTGTTTAACTTGTGGGAAACAAATACCTCATAAAGATTTCCACTCTTACTGCCTACCTTGTTTAGGCCCAGACCACGACGTAGCAGCTTGTCTAGCCTGTGCTTCCTTCAACCGACGGACACTTAGACGTCGGTCGGAGTTTGCAGAGGAGTTTTTCGGCTTCGCTTTTGCTTACAACATGCCGTCGGAGACTCCGACTTCACAATTAGCTAAAAAGTGTAAGGAAAAGGACAGACACTCGTGGTCCACGGTTTCGGCCGAAACCGCGGTTAAGCCAACCGCGAGTGTCTCTGTTTCGGCTGAAACAGAGTCCTCGGTTCTTCCTTCGGCCGAAAGCATGCCTCCTACAACCAAGGCCTCATCCAGCATGGCTGAATCTGCTACTGAAATTCCACCTGCTCTTACAGGTTCTTAGGATTTATCAGATACTATCCCTTTAGATATATCTACTCCTGCACGTGGAGCTGCTAGGCCCCCTGCATCCATGTCAATTAAGGCTTTTACCAGGGCTAAAGCAGCTAAATCAACAAAGACCGTGCCTGCTAAAACCCCCTCACAGGCCTAGCTCTAGTACTCAAATGCTTAGTCTAGCAGAGGATCTCATTTCTTTGATCAGGGGATCCCAGCCTCACCCTGACAGGGCCTCTCACCCCCCTCCAGAGAAGAGGCCTAGAGCAGAGCCCCCTGAGCCAGTTTCTACAGATTACTCCTCTGATTCAGAAAATACAAACCCTCCAGAAAGCCCTTATTCTCCATATGAGGACTCTGATGCAGAAGACTCCATTCCTTCTGCCTCTCCTCCTGAGGAATTTTCTTTTGGGGAAACCTTGCATGCTATGAGAGAACAATTTCAATGGCAGGGCCAGGATTTTTCGGACTCTAGGAAAAGGCTTAGGACCTTTTTACATTTGCCACAGCATAGGCATTTAGCCATTCCTCCAGTACTTACAGTTGTGGATGATGCATTTAATGATGCTTGTACTGCTCCTGACTCTCTTCCTCCGGCCCCTGCTAAGCCCGACAGATACTACAGGGTTCCGGACACACATTATCACTTGTATAAGGCTCCTATTGCAGATCCTGAAACTATTTCACAGGGCCCCAAAGCTGTAGCAGCTGCCTCTGCCAAAACCCCCCTCCCCTCTGAAAGAGAATCTAGGGCCTTAGAGAGATGGGGTAAAAAAGTTTATACTTCTGCTACTCTTTCGGCTAGGGCCTTAAACTGTCAATTCCACATGATTCAGTATCAGGAATTTGTTAGATCAGCTAACTAAAAAACTGTCCTCGCCTGAACCTTTAGACCGAAAGTCCCTTCAGGAATTGGTACATAACATTCAGCAAGTCAGTAATCATTCCTTAAAATGCGGCTATGATGCACTGGAGGCTTTCTTTAGATCAGCTATGACTGGTACAGTGATCAGAAGGCATGCATGGTTAAAAGAGCAATCCTTACCAGACCATGTAAAGTCAAAGCTCCTAGATGCTCCCATGGAAGAACAGTTTGTTTGGCTCCCCTGCACAGCAAGTGTTGAAGAAGGTGGAAGAGAAAGCGAAATCTGTCCAGACAGTCAAGGATTTCTTACAGGTCCAGCCTCCGAGGTTTAGTAGGAACTGGCCTTCCAAGAATTGGTCCTTTCCAGACACCACCAGAGCACAGAGAGGCAGGAATAGGCGCCCAAGAGGCAGAGGTGCCTACAGGGGACGTCAGTTGCAGCCTAACAACCAGAGAAGTACTGCCACAGATCCAGCCACTACCACTTCCACAGGACAATCACAGTGACTTGGCTCTGAAACCGCCTACCAGGGAACAACTAGAAGCACCCTTAGGCGGAAAGCTAGCCTTATTTTCAGTAAACTGGCATTACATTACAGGAGACAAATGGATTTTACAGACAATAGACAAAGGTTACAGGTTTCACTTCCATACTCTACCAAGGAAGAGAATGCCAAACCTACCTCCAAATCAAAAGACAAACGCTCTAGAACAAATAGACCACTTACTAAGGATGAGAGCTATAGAAAAGGTACTGTCTATGGAACAAGGACAAGGATTTTACTCCAGACTTTTCTTGGTGCCAAGAAAGGAAAACCAATGGAGACCTATTCTCGACCTGTCCGCTCTGAACACATATCTCATTGTTCCAAAATTCAAGATGCTGACCCTACAGCAGCTTCTTCCCATGCTGGGCAAGGAGTCTTGGCTGGTAACTCTAGATCTCAAGGAGGCATACCTGCACGTCCCCATACGACCAAATTGCAGAAGATACCTCAGATTTCTTGCAGGATCAGAGCATTATCAATTCTCAGCATTGCCTTTTGGATTATCTACTGCGCCCAGAGTATTCACGAAATGCCTGGCATCAGTAATTGCTCATTGCAGGCTTCAGGGAATTCAAATTTACCAATACCTGGACGACTGCCTGTTACAAGCGGACAACAAAAACAAATTAAAAGATTTGAGAAAGGTCATTCACCTATTGCAAGCCCTGGGATACACAGTCAACATAAAGTCAAGGCTGATACCATCCCAAAGGATAACTTTCTTGGGTGCAGAACTGGACACATCAAACCAAATGGCATTCCTCACAGCAGAAAAGCAGAAGCACCTACCACTCTAGTTCATGGCATTAACAACGCAGAACCAGCTTACAGCAAGGAAAGTCCTGCAAGCCCTGGGTTACATGGCATCCTGCATAATATTGATTCCACATGCCAGACTACATATGAGGAAGTTGCAATGGTACCTAAGGAATTTATGGTCTCAGCACAAGCACAGCCTAGAAACCCAAATTCCAATAATTCCATGCCTGAAGCAAGAATTCCGATGGTCGGCTCAGGCCTGTCAATTGAACAAAGGACTGCCCTTCCACAGCCCTCACCCAAGCCAGACTATCACCACGGACGCCTCAGACCTCTGTTGGGGGGCACACATGGTGGACAAGTGCATACAAGGCTTATGGACTCAAGACCAGCTGAACCTACACATAAATCAAAAAGATGCTGGCAATTCAGACATTCAGACCGTTTCTTCAACAGGGTCATTTGCTGATAAGGACGGACAACACCACAGTTATGTGGTACATCAACAAACAGGGAGGCACACATTCATATCCTCTATGCCGGATGGCAATGGACCTCTGGAATGTGGCCCTGAACCTCAACATTCAGCTCCAGGCAATATTTGTGCCAGGAAAAGAAAATATACTAGCAGACATCTTAAGCAGAACTACCACGGATGCCCACGAATGGATGCTGCATCCAGACATCTTCAAATCCATTACAAGGAAATGGGGACTACCAGAAATAGACCTATTCGCATCCCCACACAACCACCAATTGAAAAATTCTGCACAAGGACATACCACCCACTTGCTTGGAAGGTGGACTCCTATCTTTCAGTTGGGAAAACCTGACAGCATATGCATTCCCACCTCTTCCTTTGATGCACAAAGTGCTACTGAAGATCAAAGAAGATCACCCAAGGATCATCCTGATAGCTCCAGACTGGCCAAGGCAGCATTGGTACCCACTACTGAGGAGTATGTCTCGGGAACACGCATGGCCTCTACCCCTAGTTCCTTTACTGCTAACACAGAACAACTTCAAATTCCTGCATCCAAACTTGAAAACACTGCAGCTAGCTGCTTGGAACATTGCATAAGACAAAATAACCCAGATTTATCTCAAAGGGTTAAAGACATTATCTTGGAGGCTCGCAGACCCTCAACAAGAAAAACTTATTCAGCAAAATGGAAAAGATATCTCATTTGGAGTGTAGCAAAAGGAGAAAATGTATCACTGGCAAACATAGCTAACATCCTGGAATACTTGGAGCTTTTCCACAATGGCCTGTCCTACTCCTCCTTTAAGATTCATGCGTCAGCAATTTCAGCAGAATACAACATGGATCCTCCAGTCTTTTCTCATCCTCTACTCAGGCAGTTCCTGAGAGGAATTAAAAATGTAAAGCCACCAAGGAAGCCACCATTGCCTACATGGGACTTGAACTTTGTGTTAGAAAAGTTGACACTTCCCCTTTTGAACCAGCAGCAACAGCAGAATTACAGTACTTATCTTGGAAAACTGCTTTCCTGCTTGCAATCACTTCAGCAAGAAGGGTTTCTGAATTACAGGCATTAATGGCAGTACAGCCCTTCCTTATCTTCCATCAGGATAGTGTCCATGAGAACTAATCCTACTTTTATGCCAAAGGTGGTCTCCAGGGTATCATTAAACCAAGCAATCCACCTACCTACATTCTTCCCCAACCCACAGAACAGGGGGGAAGACTACTACATACCTTGGATGTGCATAGGCAATTGCGCTACTACCTGGACAGAACCAAGAACAATAGGAAAACTGACCAGCTTCTGGTAGCATATGCAACAGGAATGGAAGGAAAAGCAATTTCAAAACAGACAATCTCAAAATGGATAGGAAATTGCATTAGATTTTGTTACTCTTATCATGGAAAGACAACTCCAGAAAACATCAGACCTCACTCCACAAGGGCTACAGCCACTACTACAGCTTTTTTACGAGGAGTGGCTACCAAAGACATTTTAGAGGCTGCTACTTGGAGCTCCGTGCATACATTTGCCAAGCATTATAATCTACCTTTATACTCCAGATCCCGAGCAGGTTTTGCCACTGCTGTTTTGCAAGGGATCTTAACTACACCATAATCTTCTTAGTACCTCCTCCCCCAGTTTGGCTATGGTATTCTACCCATTTGTTAGGACTGCAGATGCATCCTTGAAGGACATAGTATAGTTTTGTACCTACCATAAATGTAGATGTCCGAGAGGTATGCATCTGCAGTCAGGATTACCCACCCTCCTTCCCCTCTTTGGTACTCCTAGGGTATTTGCCCATCTTGTAGCTAGCTGGGGGAATCTGTTATGGTGTATTTGTTTGTATATATGTATATATGTTTATTTCTATTTGCTCTCTATTGTTTGGAAACATTTGCATTTATCCAAATTTAGCCTTCCTAGAGGGCACCTGGCATCTGGGGCAAGAAACACTGAGGAAAATGGCGTCGGCTGATGCCTTTATACCCGGTTAACAGCAGCTGTGACGTCGGGTGAAGTGCGACATCAGCCGAGGCCAGACCCAGACTTTGGAATCCGGCCGACCGAAGGGCTGCCTGAGGCAGGACAACCCATTTGTTAGGACAGCAGATGCATACCTCTCGGACATCTACATTTATGGTAGGTACAAAACTGTACTTTCCTTTATACCCCTGTCGTACTGACATCAGGGAAGAAGCGACGACAACCAACGCCGGACCTAGACTTTGGAATTCGGCCGACCAAGGACCCGTCTGACGGTAAGAGAACCAGTCTGTTATGACTGCAGCTGTATTAGCACTCTTAACATCTACATTTATGGTAGGTACAAAACTACTATGCCTATGCTTCAAAGCAGGCTACACACACTTTCAGTCCTCTGCACTGCCCTTTGGCTTATCTACTGCGCCCCGGTTATTCACAAAGTGCCTAGCTCCAGTCATTGCATTCTGCAGGCAAAGAAATATTCAAATATACCCATACCTGGACAATTGTCTAATTCATGCAGAAAGCCAGGACATACTATTAAATCATCTGGCATTTGTAAAGAAACTGCTAACCACACTGGGGTACACCAGAAACGAAAAGAAATCACACCTAGTACCCTGCCAACAAATTGTATTCCTGAGACCAAGCTTGAATACAACTTCCCAGATGGCCTACCACACAAATGCCCAGCTATCTGCAAGGAAAATACTACAAGCCCTGGGGTTCATGGCCTCTTGCATTCTAATTCCATATGCAAGACTGCATATGAGGAAACTACAATGGTATCTAAAAAGCCTATGATGGCAACATTCTCAGGACCTGGAATCAATGATACCTGTCATTCCTTGTATAAAGACAGGTGGGCAGATGCCTGCCACCACAACAAAGGACTGCCATTCACTCTACCCCCAAACCCTAACAGACGCATCAGACTATGCATGGGGAGCTCCTTTGGCAGGGCAGTGCATTCAGGGCAAAAGGAACTTGAATCAAATGCTCCTGCATATTAATCAAAAAGAAATGTTTGCTGTACAGAATTTTCTGACAGCCTTCAAGGACCACATTCTTCCAGGACAATTATTGATAAAGACTGACAACACCACTGTTATGTGGTACATAAACAAGCACTCATACCCTCTCTGCAGACTAGCCATGGCTCCGTGGAACACAGCCTTGAGCTACCAAGTGCACCTGTAAGCTCAATTCTTGCCAGGCAAGCTAAATACACTGGCAGACTACCTAAGCAGAAATCTCATGGACCCACTCGAGTGGAATCTGGACCAAAGATATTCAACATTTTGAGAAACAAATGGAGGAGCCCAGAGATAGACCTGTTTGCCTCCCCTCAGAACTACCAATTGGAAAAATTCTCCACAAGGACTCCCCACAGACTAGCTTGGAAAGTGGATGCCCTGTCCTTCACGTGGGAAAGCCTCTCAGTTTATGCCTTTTCCCCTCTGCCTCTTCTCTAGAAAGTTCTACTAAAGATCAAACAGGCCAAACCAAGGACCGTACTCATTGCACCAGACTGGCCACACAACACTGGATGTTAAGTTGTCCATCTCGCCTTCATTCTTGCTGGATGGGTTCGGAGCCGATCCTCGGCTCCGACTCGGCCACTCTAAAAGCTCGAGAGTTGGTTCCACCGGCTCGAGGCTCCCCTTATATCCCACAATGCTAGGCGGTAATATCTCAGATCTCGTTTGCCGCTACAGCGATCGAGGTGTGTTTTCTACCGGCTTCAGGTCAGTTGATATAGATTAGTCTATAGTTAAAGTCCCTTTAATTTAGTTTTTACTAGTTATTTCCCTTAGTGAGTGGATTCGGACCCTTTCCTACCTGTTTATCCACCCCTTTTTTTCTCAAGAACTTATTAGTTCTTCCCTCAGGCCTTCGGGCCCTTTCATCCCCTTATTAGTGGTGTGGATGTGTTTGTAGGGATTTTAAAACTAATTTTAGTAGTTTAATTTTTAGTTAATCTTAGTGGATAGTGTAATCAGTGTGTTTGTGTTGTGTGGTGGTTACACTTTTTTCCCTTAAAAATGTCTAAGGATTCAAAGGTCTCAGGCTTCAAGAAGTGTGACTCGTGCTGTCAGAAAATGTCTGACAGACTGTCACACTTCTTGTGTGTACTGCCTGTGACCTTTACACCTGCAGGACTCTTGTGCTGTATGCCATGGCTTCAGCCCTAGAGTCCTGCAGGAAAGAAAAAATAAACTTATATTACGAGGCTTATTGAAGCTTGAGGGTCCCCCGACTGTTTCTTCGGGCAAACCCTCTAAGCCTTCTAGGTCGTCGGCTCCAGTTTCTGAGTCGACACCTAAGGCTTCGAAGTCTGCTACAATATCTGCTCCGGCTGGAGCCGATGAGACTCAAACTCTTATTTCTTCGGTTCCCTCGGCTCCGGCCGGAGCCGAGGTGTTGGAAATCACCGAGTCGGCTCCGATAAAATTATCGGAACAGACATCTAGGAAAAGGTCTAGGTCGCCATCTCTTGGCTCCGTTCATTCGGCTCCAGCATCTCCCTTGCTGTCTGAATGGAGCCGTAGATCTCACTCCTCTAGGTCGTCGAGACTTTCGGACCATGACCTTCAGAGAGTAGTGAGTCGACTTAAGTCCGAGGCACTGGCCCAAATGCTTCAGAGCCCGACTCAGCAGTCGATGCTTAATCCGACTTCTCAAAATATTCCTCCTCCGACTCTGAGTTTGGAGCCGGGTTGTTTCGGACCCGAGACTGTGGCAGCGTCGGAGCCGATACATTTGTCTTCGGTGCCGTCGTCTGCTCCGTTTTCTTCATTGGAAGAATCTCGGCGCCGGACTTGTCTTGTCGGCTCCGAGGGGGTGAGTGTCATCGGACCCTTGTCCGACCCCGCTCTCCCTCTCTGTGCTTCGGCACTGGTGAGTTCAGCTCCGACATAGACCTCGGAGCCATCACTGTCGGTGCAGAGGGAGGTTTTCAGCTCTTCGGAGCGGAGACCACTGGCTCTGCCTGACAGGGGTGCTTTTGAGGTCATGCGGAGTGTGTTGGAACCTGGTTCAGTTCCACAGTCTGCTCCGTCCCTCCCTCCTAGGTGCCTCAGGTAATTTCTACTCACTCCCTCTTCCCAGACCGCAGAGAGCCAGCTCCTCAAGAATCCCCTGTGGGGATCTCATCCTCTTCCGAGGCCTCTCCTGAATTGGCAGGAGAGCCCCCTAGGAAGAGAAAGTACAAGAGGAAGCACAGACTCACCCGAGTCTGTCACCTCTGACACGGATTTAGAGGATTCTGAAGGTTCCCCCCGTTCCCCCTCTGAAGATGTCTCCTTTGCAGACATCCTGGAGATCCTAAAATAGAGGGGGAATTGGCCAGCCCTTAACCCTTCGGAGGATGAATCTGTGTACCTTGAGGCGTTCGGCTCTCGCCCTTCCACCTCCTGGGTGTCTCCCCCCTTTGACCCCCCTTATGCAGGTGGTAGCAAAAAAGGCTTGGACGGCTCCTGACTCTGTGGACCCCACCCCCAGGAGACATTCAAAGTTTATTACAGCACCAGCAGACAAACAATTTTTGACTAAAGGAGTTTCTGTGGATGCTATGGTGGTAGCTGCTGCCACCAAGAAGGAACTAGCTGATCCTTCAGTGCCTGTCCATCCTCCTAACAAGGAATCTAGGTCTATGGACAGGTATGGGAAGCGGATGTTTTCATCAGCGACCTTTTCTATGCGTTCGCTGAACTACCTCTGTCATTTCACTCGTCTTCAAAGAGACTTGATCAAGGAAGCGAGTGAGATGTTAAAGGATCCAACAGCTGCGGGTTTTCAGGATAAGATGAACGCTCAGCTGGCAACCTTCAATTCGATAGCTAACTCCTCCATGCGCCTTCTTTCATATGCGGCTGATGGAGCGAGCAGAGCCCCAGGTACAGGTGCGGCCTTACGCCGGCATGCCTGGATGCGGCTATGCAATTTTGCGGATCCCTTTGACGTCTTTCACTAATTCCCCGTTTGATGGATCGTCCCTTTTTGGTCCTCAAGTGAAAGAAACCTTGACAAGGTGCGAAAACTTTCTGCCGTCTGAGTCTTCTAGGCCTTACCCCAAGGGCCAGAAAAGTGGGAAGATGTGGTTCCACAAGCAATCTCAAGGGGCTTTGCCTGACTCAGAGTCGGTTCCCCTCTAGAGGCAGAGGGGGGAACAATAATGGTAGACGTCGCCCTAGAGGCAGGGGGGGTCCGCAGAACCAGGGCAATCGAGAAACTTTTTCATATAAGCCCTTTCAACATCCCTGAGGTGTTGCCCGACTGTCCACCTTCGGAGGCAGTCGGGGGAAGATTATCACTGTACCCAGAAGCCTGGCGATCTCTAACTCAAGACAAGTGGGTACAGTCCATCATTTCCGAAGGCTATTCCATTCCGTTCTTTCGCACTCCAAATCAATCAGAAAAGTCTCTTCCAGATGTTCCACCCGCTCAAAGGGATCAAGCAGCGTTAGAAATATCAAAGTTGCTAGCAAAAAGAGCCATTCAGCCAGTTCCAGCAGACCAGCAAGGATCCGGAATCTACTCCAAATTCTTTTTGGTTCCAAAGAAAACAGGGGACTGGAGGCCCATTTTGGATCTCAGCATCTTGAACAAGTCTGTCAAGAAAACAAGATTTCGCATGGTCACATTACAATCCATCCTACCCCTATTGGGAAAGGAAAACTGGATGTGCTCTATAGACCTCCAGGATGCGTACTATCATATAAAAATGAACAGACACTCCAGGAGATTCCTCCGCTTCAGGCTGGGAACCAGTCACTTTCAATTCAGAGCCCTGCCCTTTGGACTCACCACAGCCCCCCGGGTGTTTACCAAATGCATGGCAGTGGTTGCCTCTCACCTGAGACGTCAAGGATTCCAGGTGTTTCCGTACTTAGACGACTGGCTCCTTACAGCTCCCACCAAGCATCTTCTACTCGCCAGAGACTACACCTTTCGCATATTTCGAAAGCTAGGTATCTCAATAAATTGCGAAAAGTCTGTTTTGTCGCCTTGTGTTATTACCTTCATAGGCGCAAATCTAGACAGTCAGCATGTCTGCGAGACTCAGACCAAAGGATAGTAGACATACACAAACTAGTCTCTCCTTTTCCACAGCAACAGAATCAGTCAGATTAGTCCTAAAAGTACTGGGGATTATGGTGGCTGCTATCCCTCTACTTCTATTAGCCAGATTTCACATGAGAATCTTACAATGGATGCTCTTCACACAGTGGTCATACCAACAACTTCCGATGTCCCACACCATTGTGATAACGTAAGCATGCAGGAATCATCTTCTTTGGTGGATTTCTTCCCCCCAACTCTTCCTAGGAAGACCCTTTGTCCCTCCCCCTCCGGTTGCTACTCTGACAACGGACACCTCCCTGATCGGGTGGGGGGGGCATTATCAGGGAAGGACAGTCCAGGGCATATGGCAACCTTACGAACGCCACTTGCATATAAATGTTCTAGAGATTAGAGCAGTGCTTTTAGCGTTGCAAGCCCTTCAAGACTCTCTTCCGATGGGAACAATAGCAATTCAGACGGACAACATGTCTGTAGTGTGGTATATCAACAAACAAGGCGGAACCAGATCTACCCCCTATGTCGAGAAGCACTCAGACTGTGGCAATGGGCGATTTCTTCTCAGCGGTTTCTGATAGCAACGCACATCCCCGGGAAGTCCAATCTCATTGCGGACAAATTGAGCAGAGATATTCTCATGCCTCACGAGTGGTCTCTGAAAAATTCAGTCTTGGAAAAAGTTTTTCAGAAGTGGGGCCAGCCTTGCTGCGACCTTTTTGCTACTCCCCAAAACAGCAAGTGCAAAGACTATTTCACCCTTTTTCCTCTACCAGGCCATCCCAGCAGAGACGCTCTAGTCCAAGTTTGGCCCCGGGGACTTCTGTATGCATTTCCTCCCTTCCCACTAATTTCTCAAGTGATACAGAAAGCCATCGCTCAGAAAGCTTCATTGATCCTCATTGCCCCTTACTGGCCTTGACAGGTTTGGTTCCCCTTTCTGCACCATTTTCTGTTGGAGCAACCCTGGCATCTGGACCTAGTTCCAGATCTTTTGACTCATCAGTCGGGTCAGTTACATCGCTCCCTCCCCTCTCTGAACCTCACTGCTTGGTTCCTCCAATTCCAACCTTAGCCAGGCTTCCTCAAATATCTCACTCAGTTCGAGATATTTTAATAGCTTCCCATAAATCCTACACTCGGAAGATTTATCTTAGTAAGTGGAAACGCTTCTCCTATTGGGCTCAAGGAAGGGACATAGATCCTTTCACTGCTCCCATTCAAACGGTCCTTGATTTCTTAGCCGAACTATTCCACGCAGGTTCGTCTCCTTCTACTCTTAAGGTTCAATTGGCAGCTATTTCTAACTTTCATGTTGGAATCTCAGATTCTGCCATCGTGTCTCACAAGCTTTGCAAAGCTTTCTTGAAGGGAGTTTTTCTTAAGCCTCCTATTAGAAATCCTCCTCCTTCTTGGGACCTTAACTTAGTTCTCACATCTCTGATTCTTCCCCCTTTTGAACCTGCAGCTTTGTGTTCAATGAAATTGCTATCCTGGAAGACACTCTTTTTGGTAGCCATTACTTCGGCTAGAGTCTCGGAGCTTCATGCACTCTGCAGTCGATCCCCTTATCTTTTGTTTCATACGGACAGGGTATCATTACGGACAAATCCATCCTTCTTACCCAAAGTAGCCTCTCAGGCAAACCTAAATCAGAACATTGACCTTCTGTGTTTTTTCCTAACTATTCTAACAGGTCTGAACAGAAATTACATTGGCTAGATGTTCATCGACAATTAAGGTATTATTTGGATAGGACCAAACAGACCAGAAAGGCTGACCAACTGTTTGTTTCTTATGCAGAAGGCAGAAAGGGCCTTCCAGATGTCCTTCAAGGATGCATCTGCAGTCCTTACAAATGGGTTGTCCTGTCAGGCAGCCCTTCGGTCGGCCGGATTCCAAAGTCTGGGTCTGGCCTCGGCTGGTGTCGCACTTCACCCGACGTCATAGCTGCAGTTCTTCGGGTATAAAGGCATCAGCCGACGCCATTTTCCTTAGTCTTTCTTGCCGCGTGGCGCCCGAAGCAGAAGCTGTTCGCAAGTGTCGGTCAGATCCAGAGATTACTACTACCGAATACTACTTCGAAGACTTCTAAAAAGCTAAGTACCCCGTTGGGGACTCTTTCTTGCCTCAGCCGATGTCAGAAAAAGTGAATAACTGTTTAACTTGTGGGAAACAAATACCTCATAAAGATTTCCACTCTTACTGCTTACCTTGTTTAGGCCCAGACCACGACGTAGCAGCTTGTTTAGCCTGTGCTTCTTTCAACCGACGGACGCTTAGACGTCGGTCAGAGTTTGCTGAACAGTTTTTCGGCTCAGATTTTGCGTACATAATGCCGTTGGATCCTCAGACTTCACAAGTTAAGAAACGCAAAGAAAAGGGCTGACACTCGCGGTCCGCGGTTTCGGCCGAAACCGCGGTTAAGCAAACCGCGAGTGTCTCGGTTTCGACCGAAACCGAGCAAACGGTTCTATCTTCAGCCGAATCCATGACTACTACCGAGGCCCCTTCTAACCTGGTTGAATCGGCCTCTGAAATTCAACCTGCTACTGTGGTTTCACAAGAATTGTCGGACACCATCCCTTTGGATGTTTCAACCCCTGCACGTGGTGCTGCTAGGCCGCCTGCAGCCATGTCCATAAAGGCCTTTGCCAGGGCTAAAGCAGCCAAAACTTCTAAGTCTGTGCCTGTTAAGCCCCCCTCTCACAGGCCCAGTTCCAGTTCCCAAATGCTCACTCTGGCAGAGGATCTCATATCTTTAATAAGGGGATCCCAACCTCATCCAAACAGGGCCTCTCAACCTCCTCCAGAAAAGAGACCTAGAGCAGAGCCCCCTGAGCCAGTGTCCTCAGATGATTCTTCTGATGATACAGACAATACAGACCATCCAGAGGCTCCTTTTTCAACTTATGAAGACTCCGATGCTGAGGAATCGATTCCTTCTGCCTCTCTACCAGAGGAATTTTCCTTTGGGGAAACCTTACATGCCATGAGAGAGCAATTCCAATGGCAGGGGCAAGATTTCTCAGATTCAAGGAAAAGGCTTAGGACTTTTTTGCATTTACCACAACATAGGCCTTTAGCTATTCCTCCAGTTCTTCCTGTTTTAGATGATGCATTTAATGATGCTTGCACTGCTCCTGATACTTTGCCTCCAGCCCCTGCTAAGCCCGATAGGTTCTACAGGGTCCCGGACACACATCACCATTTATACAAGGCTCCTTTTGCAGATCCCGAGACTATCTCCCAGGGGCCTAAGGCAGTAGCCGACCTCAGTTAAAACCCTCTCCCTCTGAAAGGGAATCCAGGTCCTTAGAGAGATGGGGTAAAAAAGTATACACCTCTGCTACTCTCTCAGCTAGGGCATTGAACTCTCAGTTTCATATGATCCAATACCAGGAGTTTATGCTTGATCAGTTAACTAAGAAACTGTCCTCTGATTCTTTAGATAAGAAATATGTTCTAGAAATGGTGCATAACATTCAGCAGGTTAGTAACCATTCTTTAAAATGTGGCTATGATGCACTGGAGGCTTCCTTTAGATCAGCCATGACTGGCACAGTTATAAGAAGGCATGCATGGTTGAAAGAACAGGTCTTGCCGGATCATGTTAAAGCAAAACTATTAGATGCTCCTATGGATAAGGTCAGTTTATTTGGTTCTCCTGCTCAGCAGGTACTGAAGAAAATGGAAGAGAAGGCAAAATCTGTACAAACAGTGAAAGATTTCTTACAGGTTCAGCCTCCAAGGTTTAGCAGGAACTGGCCTTCCAAAAATTGGTCCTTTCCAGACTCCTCTAAAACACAGCGAGGCAGGAATAGGCGTTCAAGAGGCAGAAATCAATCCAGAGGAGGTGCCTACAGGGGACGCCAGTGGCAAGGTAACCAGCGAGGCACAGACACAACTACTACCACTGCAACAGGACAATCACAGTGACTTGGCTCTGGCACCACCTACCAGGGAACAAATAGCAGCACCCTTAGGCGGAAAGTTAGCCTTATTTTCAAAAAACTGGCACTACATCACAAGAGACAAGTGGATTTTGCAAACTATAGACCAAGGCTACAGGTTTCATTTCCATACTTTACCAGGAAAAAGAGGAATGCCAAACCTACCACCAAATCAAAAGACAGAAGCTCTAAAACAAATAGCTCAATTAGCAAAGATGAGAGCTGTGGAAAGGGTACCATCTATGGAACAAGGAAAGGGATTTTACTCCAGGCTATTCCTGGTACCAAGAAAAGAGAAAAATTGGAGGCCTATTCTCGACCTGTCCACTTTAAACACATTCATCATTGTTCCAAAATTCAAAATGCTGACCCTACAGCAACTTCTTCCCATGCTGGGCAAGGAGTATTGGCTGGTGACTCTAGATCTCAAGGAGGCATACCTGCACGTCCCCATACGACCAAATTGCAGAAGATACCTCAGATTTCTTGCAGGATCAGAGCATTATCAATTCTCAGCATTGCCCTTTGGCTTATCTACTGCGCCCAGAGTGTTCACGAAATGCCTGGCATCAGTAATAGCTCACTGCAGGCTTCAGGGAATCCAAATATATCCATACCTGGACGACTGCCTGATACAAGCGGACAACAAAAACAAGCTAACAGAAGACTTACAAAGAGTCATTTGCATACTGCAAGCCCTGGGATATACAGTCAATATAAAAAAAATCAAGACTGATACCATCCCAAAGAATAACCTTCTTAGGTGCAGAATTGGACACAGTAAAACAGATGGCATTCCTAACTGCAGAAAAACAAGAACAACTTCCTCTCTACTTCTTGGCATTAACAAAGCAGAACAAACTAACAGCAAGGAAAGTACTGCAGGCCTTGGGCTTCATGGCATCCTGCATAATCCTCGTCCCTCGTGCCAGACTGCATATGAGAAAGCTACAGTGGTACCTGAAGAATTTATGGTCTCAACACAGGCACAACCTAGAAACCGAAATACCACTAATCCCATGCCTAAAACAAGAGTTCCTATGGTGGGCTCAGGCATGCCAGTCAAACCCAGGTTTGCCCTTCCACAGCATTCAACCAAGCCTAACCATCACAACGGACGCCTCGGACCTCGGTTGGGGGGCCCACATGCTGGGCAAGTGCATACAAGGCTTATGGACTCCAGATCAGCTGCACCTGCACATAAATCAAAAGGAAATGCTGGCAGTAAAACTAGCAATCCAGAATTTCAGACCATTCCTCCAAGAAGGACAGTTGATAAGGACAGACACCACCACAGTCATGTGGTACATCAACAAACAGGGAGGCACTCATTCATACCCTCTATGCCGGATGGCACTGGACCTATGGAATATGGCTCTGAGCTACAACATTCAGTTCAAGCAATTTTTGTACCGGGAAAAGAAAACATCCTAGCAGACATATTAAGCAGAACTACCTCGGATGCTCACGAATGGATGCTACACCTGGACATCTTCAAGGTCATCACAAGGAAATGGGGACTACCACAAATAGACCTATTCGCATCCCCACTCAATCACCAGCTCAAGAAATTCTGCACAAGGACGTACCACCCACTTGCTTGGAAGGTGGACTCTCTATCCTTCAGTTGGAAAGGCCTGACAGCATATGCATTCCCACCTCTTCCTTTGATGCACAAGGTGCTATTGAAAATCAGAGGAACGTCCAAGGATCATTCTGATAGCTCCAGACTGGCCAAGACAACATTGGTACCCATTACTGAGGAGCATGTCTCGGGGGAAAATGTGGACACTACCCCTGATTCCTTTGCTGTTAACTCAGAGCGGCTACAACACCCTGCATCCAAACCTGAAAACTCTGCAGCTGACTGCCTGGAACATTACATAAGAGCAACTAACCCAGATTTATCCCAAAGGGTTAAAGACATTATCCTTGAGGCACGCAGACCCTCAACAAGAAGGAACTATGCAGGGAAATGGGAAAAGGTTTCTCATTTGGAGTACTGAAAAGGGAAAAGATGTGTCAAAGGTAGACATTGCCAACATCCTGGAGTATTTGGCAGAGCTTTTCCATACAGGCCTGTCCTATTCCTCCATCAAGATACATGCATCAGGTATTTCTGCAGAATACAGCTTCGATCCCCCTGTCTTCTCGCATCCTCTACTCAGGCAGTTTCTGAGAGGAATTAAAAATGTAAAACCTCCTAGGAAACCACCATTACCAGCATGGGACTTGAACTTTGTGCTAGAAAAATTGACACTCCCCCCCTTTCGAACCAGCAGCAACAGCAGATATTCAACACCTATCCTGGAAAACTGCTTTTCTGCTGGCAATTACCTCAGCAAGAAGGGTTTCTGAGCTACAGGCTTTAATGGCAGTACAATCCTTCCTAATCTTCCATCAAGACAGTGTCTCCATGAGAACAAATCCTACATTTATGCCTAAGGTGGTATCCAGAGTGTCTTTAAACCAGGCTATCCACCTACCTACCTTCTTCCCCAATCCACAGAGTAGGGGGGAAAGACTGCTGCAATCTTTGGATGTACATAGACAGTTGCGCTACTACCTGGACAGAACCAAGGGCAATAGAAAAACTGACCAGCTTCTGGTAGCATATGCAACAGGAAAGGAAGGAAAAGCAATTTCAAAACAGACAATCTCCAAGTGGATAGGAAATTGCATCAGATTCTGTTACTCCTACCATGGAAAGCAAACTCCACAGAACATAAGGCCTCATTCTACAAGGGCTACAGCCACTACCACAGCTTTCTTACGAGGAGTGGCTACCAAGGACATTATAGAGGCTGCTACTTGGACCTCCGTGCATACATTTGCCAAGCATTATAACTTACCTTTATACTCTAGATCCCGAGCAGGGTTTGCCACTGCTGTTTTGCAAGGGATCCTAACTACACCATAATTTCTTCTTCCTCCTCCCCTAGTTTGGCTATGGTATTCTACCCATTTGTAAGGACTGCAGATGCATCCTTGAAGGACATAGTACAGTTTTGTACCTACCATAAATGTAGATGTCCGAACAGGAATGCTTCTGCACTCAGGATTACCCACCCTCCTTCCCCTCTGTGGTATTCCTAGGGTATTTGCCCATCTAATAGCTAGCTGGGGGGGGATCTCTTATGGTGTATTTGTTTGTATATATGTACATACATGCTTATTTTTTGTGTTTGCCTTCTACTATTTGGAAACATTGGCATTTATCCAAAATTTAGCTATCCAAGAGGGCAACTGGCATCTGGGGCAAGAAACACTGAGGAAAATGGCGTCGGCTGATGCCTTTATACCCGAAGAACTGCAGCTATGACGTCGGGTGAAGTGCGACACCAGCCGAGGCCAGACCCAGACTTTGGAATCCGGCCGACCGAAGGGCTGCCTGACGACAGGACAACCCATTTGTAAGGACTGCAGATGCATTCCTGTTCGGACATCTACATTTATGGTAGGTACAAAACTGTACTTTTCCGAAGTATCACTCTCCAGATGGCTTACATCCTTGATTTCCTTTGTGTATGAGATTAGGCATCAAAAGTTACCAAACAAACCTAAGGCTCATTCAACTAGAGCCGTGGCTACTTCTATAGCTTTCCAAGACAGGCTGCCTATTTGTGCGGCAGCTACATGGGCTACACCTCACACTTTCATTTCTCATTATAAGTTGGACTTGGCTTCCAGAGACGGAGCTAATTTTGGTTCCACTGTACTCAAGAGTCTGTTCCGATAGGCCACCCGGGACAAGGTGCTAGGGACGCGGTCCCATCCAGCAAGAATGAAGGCGAGATGGACAATTTAACATATAGAAGTTATGTTCTTACCATAACGTTCCATGTTAGTTGTCTTCTTCTCGCCTTTCTTGCGTCCCACCCTCCTTCCCCCTAGCCTGGACAGACCTAGAGGAGTTTGATTGTGACCTTTTTTTCCTACCACCTCTAATTGCATATGTATACACTGTTATGTATATATTCCCTCATCAGGTTGTAGGTCACCTTCCTTCTGTCATTTTATAGAGGTGTTTTTTCACCTTTCCAGTTTTTTCTCCTGGCTGGGCCTAGCTTACAAACGAGATCTGAGGTATTACCGCCTAGCATTGTGGGATATAAGGGGAGCCTCGAGCCAGTGGAACCAACTCTCGAGCTTTTAGAGTGGCCAAGTCGGAGCCGAGGATCGGCTCCGAACCCATCCAGCAAGAAAGAAGGCGAGAAGAAGACAACTAACATGGAACGTTATGGTAAGAACATAACTTCTATTTATACCCCCTCTTGCACAGTATGTCACTGCTGGAACCATGGCACCTACCCAGACCCCTTTCCTACTGTCCCAGCAGGAGGGCCAGATTCTGCATCCTCAGCTTCAAACCCCTGAACCTCTGAACCTGGCAGCCTGGCTAATTACCAGAGTTCTCCTATACCATCCCTCAGCAAGCAAGTGCTGGATGTCATCCTGGTGGCAAGGAGGCCTAGTACTAGAAAATCCAATTCTGAAAAGTGGAAAAGATTCTGTTCCTGGATATAGACTCTGGATTGGTACAACAGTGCCCAGTTTACCGCATATCCTTCAGTACTTAACAGAAATGCTTCACAAGGGCCTTTCCTTCTCTTCTGTTAAAAATCCTGCCTCCGCCATTTTAGCACATTAAAATACTGAGCCACTCCTCTTCTCTCACCGCCTGCTGAAACAATTCCTCAAAGGGGCCAAAAATTTAAGACCACCCAGGAGAGCACCTACTCCAGCTTCGATTTGTATTGGAAAAGCTCACTCTACCTCCTTTTGAGCCAGCTGCAACTGCAGAGTTGAACTTCCTTTCTTGGAAAACAGACTTCCTTCTAGACATCACTTCAGAAGAAGGGTGTCTGAATTACAGGCCCTCATGGTAGTGGAGCCCTTCATCTTTCATGCGGACATGGGTCCCTCAGGACCAATCATTTATGCCCATGGTGGTATCCAGTGTGACCCTTAATCAGTCCATTCAATTGCCAACCTTCTTTTGTAATCCACAGAACAAAGGAGAACTAATGCTGCATTCCTTGGACGTGCACAGACAATTTAAATTTTATTTGGTCAGGACTAAGCCTCTTAGGATATCTGAGCAGCTGCTTGTTGCCTTTGCAGCAGGGGCAGAGGGGAAGGCCATTTCAATGCAAACCATTTCTAAGTGGATAGGCCATTGCATTCATTTCTGCTGTAAGCACCATGGAAAAACCTACCCACAGGGGATAAGACCCCATTCCACCAGGGCTGCATCTACTTCTACAGCCTTTCTCTGAGGTGTTCCTACCAGGGACGTCCTAGAAGCTGCTACCTGGAGTACTGTACATACCTTCACCAAGCATTACCCCTTGCCAATTTTCTCTAACTCCAGAGCTTGTTTTGCCACTGCAGTCTTGCAGGGCCTAATAGCTGGTCCTAATGCCCTCTAATTGCCTCCTCCCTTCCTTAGCTTTGGGAATCTACCCAAATGTAATGACTGCAACAGTGAAACACGAACATAGTACAGTTGTGTACACTTACCATAAATGTAGATGTTCGAGTGTATTCACTGTTGCAGTCCTTTTACTGTATTTAAGCTTTCTGTTGTGTTTGCTTATTGTTGGTGGTGTAACTTTGTATATAATTGCTTCCCAGTATGGGGGCACCTGACATCTGGGGCAAAAAAAGCTGATGTAATGGCGTTGGCTGCATGCTTTATACCCCTGACTACCTGACGTCATGGAAGATGAGACAGCAACCAACGCAGATCCTATGACTTTCATAATCAGGCTGAGGGCTACCTGCATGCAGATAACCCAAATGTAATGACTGCAACAGTGAAAAACACTAACATCTACATTTATGGTAAGTGTACACAACTGTACTTTTCTGAGACTTCTAGGCTACATGTGTGCTGCCATCCCCATGCTACCCCTTGCAAGTCTGCACATAAGGAAACTGCAGTGGGGTCAGTCTGGACCCATCACTCTGACCCTCTAGAGTTCAAGGTCCCCTTACTTCCCTACTTAATGAACTGAGATGGTGAGTGACCCAGGTATCCCACAACCCAGGGCTCCGTCTTCAGATCCAGATTTCCTCTCTGATGACGCGCACAGATTCTTCAGATCTAGGGTGGGGGGCCACATTAGGACAAACGAAATGCAAGGTTGTGGACACAAACTAGGAACACAAATGTCAGAGAAATTAGTGATCCTTCTAGCTCTCAAAGCCTTCCTCCCCTTCTAGAGCAAGGTTCCTTCAAGATACAGACAGACAACTTTATTGTCCTGTGGTATGTCAACAAACAAGGAGGGACAAGATCCTACCTCCTGTGCAGGCTAGCTCTTCAGGTATGGGAATTGGTCACACCTCAGGGCATCACCCTACAGGCAGCCTACATTCCCACTCTTCACAACACTCAGGCAGGTGGTCTAAGCAGAACCAGGTCAACCAACCACGAGTGGATGCTTGAGACACCTTCCTGAATCTGGTCCACAGGTCGGGTACACCTCAGACCTGTTCATCTCCCCCATAAAAGGGCAACTCTCTGGCTACTGCTCGAGGACTCAGAACCCCAAGGCACTGGCAGCAGATGCATACAAGGGTTTCCCTTTCCAGGTTACTGAGAAGGCATTTCCCCTTTCCCCAGATACAGAAGGTACTGCTGAAGATTCAGCAAGACTCACCAAATATCCTTTTGATGACTCCCTGTTGGCCAAGACAGCACTGGTTCCCTCTTCTCCTTTTGTCCAAGGGCAATCACCACAAGTTACCCCTCTCAGTGGACCTAATCGCACAACACAAGGTAACTCGAATACACCCACCGTGGCAGTCTCTACAGCTAACCCTGTGGCTGACAGGATTCTCTTTCCCTTTAGACACCTGTATAACGAGGACTTGTTTAATGTCCTGCAGGAGGCCAGGAAACCCAACACAAGGATATGCAAAATGGAAAAGGTTTTCTATCCGGTATCTCAGAAGGCAGTTGGATCCGCTGCAAAGCGATATGCCTATAATTCTGTCTTGCATATGTGAACTGATGCAGACAGGGCTCCCTTATCTCTAAAAGCACACCTGTCTGTGTTTTCTGCTTGCCTCCCCTTAGACCCACCCCTGGCATCCAGACTGCCTGCTAAACTCTTCCTCAAAGGGGTGTTACATTTTTAGACCACCCAGGAAACCATGGCCTCCACCCTGGCACCTCCAACTATGTGCTAGAAATACTTTACCTTCTTTTGAACCCTGCAGACAACGCATCCTTAAAACTCTGTACTTGGAAAACTGTTTTACTAGTGGCAGTTGCCTCAGCCAGGAGAGCCTCTGAAACTACAAGCCCTTATGGCTATACTGCCTTTTTTGGTTTTCCACTTACAGGGTTAACCCTAAGGACTTAACCCCTCCTTCTCCCCAAAAATAGTGAATGACCTCTCCTTGAACCAGGCCATTAATCTGCCTACTTTTTCTCCCAGCCCACAGGGAGTGAGATACACCGTCAGCTTAGGTTTTATTTACATAAAACCAAATCTGTTAGACAATCAGTCCAACTGTTTCTCCTTCCACCCCAGTGCCCTGTGGAAGTCTGTGAGCAAACAGACCATTTTGGCATGGATTTCCAGGGCCATTTCTTTCTGCTATCTTCACCATGGCAAGACACTCCATAGCAATGTCAAAGCCCACTCCACCAGAGCTGTAGCCTCTTCTGAGGCTTTCTTTAAAGGGTTAGACACCAGTTCCATCCTACTAGCAACAACTTGGTCCTCAGTGCACACCTTCACCAAACACTGTAAACTGGACCAAACTTCCAGGGCTATCTTGCATGGGTTCTTGGAAACTGCTTCTGAACCTCCTCCCCTTCCTCAGTGAGCTTTGGCACTCATCCTCTAGTGGAATACTGCAACATTGGAACAGAAGGACATAGAAAGATGTGTAAAATCTACCATAACCATAGATTACCTTCGTCCTTCTTTTCCATGTTGCAGTATTCCTTCCCCTTTTCTGAGACTTGCACTTGCTTCTCCTGGGTGACATTGGACTTGGCTATGCCCTTATAGGACTGGCTCTGACTGGGGCTTCTATTCTGAGGGCTGGTGTGTGCAGACGTCACTTTTATGGCCCATGCTTCAACAGCCACTTCAGACACCTGCATCTACTGGGGACTGAAAAACGTTGGAAACCTGGTCAGACGAGACTGGAAGGAAGAAGGCTAAACACACTAGTTGAATACTGTAACATGGAAGAGAAGGACATCTGTGGTTATGGTAAGATTTTACACAGCTTTGTCTTGTGTGAGCTACTGCAGACAGATACAGTTAAACATAGCATTTAAATATAGACATTATTCCAGCTTATGGATGCAAGACCAGAGTAAAACATAGATGTAAAACAGCTATAAAACATAGTACAATTTTGCTGTAGAACATAGTACAATTTTAAAATATGGTGACATATACTAAACATGGTTACAAATGTAGTGGAGATTCATCAGTGAACAATTGATACAATCTGTTTTTGAGGTACATAGCCATTAGCAGTTGTTGCTACAAGAAGTTAGTATTATGTGGTAGGTAGCTGGAAACATGAGTAGCCTTGCTAAGAGTAGGTTAAGGGGCCGAGAGAGGTAGTGGGTGGGTGGAGTGGATGGTATTAGAGTGGGGGGGTGCAAGGGCATATCTGTCAAGTTTTTGTGTGATTTTAGTAAGGATTTGAAGTGGGTGCAAGAAGTTGGAGGTAATTGAGGATGGGAGGGCATTCCATAGTTTGGCTATAGTGCAGGAGAATAATTCTTCTCCAGCAAAGTTAATGGCTCTTGTGACCTGTAGGAGGTTTTTGTGGCTGAATCTTAGTGGTCTCGTAGTTATGTAGGGTTGGAGTAGATTCTGGAGGGATGGGACTTTTAGTGGTTGGTTTATTAATTTGTGAGTGCGAGTTGGTACTATTGGAGGTGGGGGAGCTGCCATTTCTGCTAGTGAGAGACCGTGGGAAGTATGGTAGGAAGCCCCTGTGGTGAGTTTGGCGATTTTGTTGTAGCATGTTTCGGGCTTATTTAGGTCGCATTGTCTGAGATTAGTAAATACTGGAGAGGCGTAGAGTAGGGTAGAGATAAGATGAGAATTTGCTACCGACATTTTAGCTGCTTTGGTAAGTAGTTGCTGATTTCTATATAATGCTCCAGTCTGACCCCTGACTCCTTACCTCCAGCTCCTGTTAAGCCAGACAGGTACTACAGGGTCCCTGACTCTCATAAATTCCTTTTCAAAAACCCTGCTGCTAACCCAGAAACTCTCTCTGGGTCCCAAAGGGGTCAAGGCTTCCACTGCAAAAAAACCCTACCCCCTCTGACAGGGATTCTAGGGCATTGGACAGATGGGGGAAGAAGATTTACACTTCTGCTACCTTGGCTATAAGGGGTTTAAATTGTCAGTTTCATATGCTCAAATATCAGCAATATATTATGTCACTGCTTAAACAGCAAATGTTGATACATTATGAATGTGCCGAAAACAAAGAAATGCAGGATTTATTGCATGCAGCTGAGCAAGTTGGAAAGCATACTTTGCAATGTGGTTTTGATTCTTTGGAGGCCTCCTGCAGGGCCGTTGTTACGGGTTCTGTCATCCGGAGGCATGCTTGGTTAAAGGAACAAAATCTGCCTGACCATGTCAAAGCAAAATTACATGCTCCATTACAGCATGATACTTTCTTTGGTGTTAAAGCAGAGGAGGTGTTAAAGAAAATGGAGGACAAAGCTAAATCTATGCAAACTGTTAAGGATTTCTTACAGGTACAGCCTCCACGATTTAGCAGACACTGGCCTACAAATAATTGGTCCTTTCCAGTGTCGGACAGACCACAAAGGGGCAGATAGACGCCCAGGAGGCAGATCCTGGCCCCAAGGTTCGTACAGATCTAAACAATGGGGTGCTTCTACCTCCAAAAGTGGAGGACAAATCAGTCATACAGGAAACAGTCCCAATGACTTCCCCCTGCCTGCACCAAGTACTTATCTTCTGACAGCACCTTTAGGGGGAAAACTACCATTTTTTTCTCAAAATTGGCACCACATAACCCAGGACAAATGTGTCCTAGACAGTGTCACAAGGCTACAAGTTTTACTTCCATACCCTGCCAAGGACAAACGGTTGGCCAGACCTGTCAAAACATCAATGGGCAGAGGCACAAAAACAAGTCTCATCCCTCATGGACATGAGGGCCATTCAACAAGTACCAAAGCAAGAGCAGGGACAAGGATTTTATTCGACTGTTCTTGGTACCAAGAAAGGACAAGACCTGGAGACCAATACTGGACCTATCTATTCTAAACACATATCTGGATATAGCAAAATTCAAAATGTTGACTACAGCAGCATCTGCCCATGCTGGGCAAGAAGGCTTGGCTTGTGACTTCAGACCTAAAAGAGGCATACCTGCATGTCCCAATCAAGACAAACCTGCAGAAGATACCTCAGATTCAAAGCTGGCTCAGTGCACTACAATTCTTTGCACTGCCCTTTGGCTTATCTACTCTGCCCAGGGTCTTCACAAAGTGCCTGGCACCAGTAATTACATTCTGCAGACAGAGGGATACAAATATATCCTTACTTGTTAGACTGCCTCATTCAAGCAGAGAACAAGGACCTTCTACTACAGCATCTGGTGTTTGTAAAGAGATTTCTAACAGGCCTAGGGTACACAGTCAACGAAAAGAAATCAAAACTAGTACCCTCTCTAGATAATATTCCTGGGTGCAAGCTTAAATACAACAACTGCCCAGATGACTTCACGCCAGACAGACAAAATCAACTGACTACATATTTCAAAACTGTTGGCAACAAAGGCCCAGTTATCTGCAAGAAAAATTCTGCAGGCTTTGGGCTTCATAGCATCCGACATTCTACTAATTCCATATGCGAGACTGCATATGAGGAAACTACAGTGGTACCTAAAAAGTGCTTGGGCTCAACATTGCAACAGCTTGGAAATAGTCCTGCCTGCAACAGGAGTTTCGATGGTGGGCGAAGGCTTGTCACCAGAACAAGGGACAGCCATTCACTTTACCCCCAGCCAGGCAGACATTAACAACGGATGCATCAGGTTATGCCTGGGGGGCCCACATGGCAGGAAGATGTTTTCAAGGCTCATGGTCTGCAAACCAAATGCATCTACATATCAATCCAAAAGAGATGCTAGCTGTTCAGAATGCCCTGACAGCCTTCAAGGACCTACTTCATCCGGGCCAACTACTGATGGACACCACAGTCATGTGGTATATAAACAAGCAGGGAGGCACTCATTCTTACCCCCCTTTGCAAACTAGCCATGACTTTGTGGGACACAGCATTGACTTGCCAAGTACATCTGCAGACACATTTCCTGCCAGGAAAGATAAATACTCTGGCAGACGAAATAAGCAGAAACCTCATGGATCCCCACGAGTGGAAATTGGATCCACAAGTCTTCAGCATAACAAGGAAATGGGGATGCCCGGATATAGATCTATTTGCCTCTCCTCACAACTACCAACTTAAAAGATTCTGCACAAGGACTTATCACAGACAAGCATGGAAAGTGGATGCCCTATCAGCTGGAAAAGCTTGGCAGTATATGCCTTTCCTCCACTGCCTCTCCTCCCCAAGGTACTCCTAAAGGTCTGATGAGAAGCCAAAGATGATACTGATGCCCCCAGACTGGCCCTGCCAGTACTGGTATCCAATCCTAAGGAACTTGTCTCAATGCCCGGCTTCGACCTTGCCTCTGATACCTCATCTACTGTCCCAACAAAGGAATCGGATCCTGCACAGCCAGCTCAAGACCTTAAATCTGGCAGCATGGCGGATAATGTAGTCCTACAAAACGCACCTCTCGCTAAAGCTGTGATGGATGTCATTTTGGAGGCCAGAAGTGCCTAGTACCAGAAAATTTTACGCTGGAAAATGGAAGAGGTTCTGTGCCTGGAACCAGGCCCAAGGAATTGACACAGCTGTACCAAATATTCCTCAGATTTTGCAATAAACTGAGATGCTGGACAAAGGCCTATCCTTTTCATCAATTAAAATTTATGCATCTGCCATTTCGGCTCATTACAATACAGAGCCACCAATCTTTTCACATCCTTTAAGGCAGTACCTCAGAGGAGCCAAAAACTTAAGGCCTCCAAGGAGATCACCAATACCTGCATGGGACCTCAATTATGTTTTGGAAAAACTCACCCTGCCTCCTTTTGAGCCAGCCGCTACAGCTGATATAAAGTTTTTATCTTTGAAAACAGCACCGCTTCTAGCAATAACCTCTGCAAGACGAGTCTCCGCTACGGGCACTCATGGCTGTGAAACCTTTTATCATTTTTTATCCAGACAGGGTTTCTCTGAGGACAAACCCGACATTATTGCCTAAGGTAGTGTCCAGTGTGGCCCTTAACCAAACTATTCATCTGCCTATTTTATGCAAACCCACAGAATAAGGGGGAGAGAATTCTGCATTCTTTGGACATACACAGCTACGCTTCTACTTGAACAGAACCAAAGTTTTCAGAAAGACAGAGCAACTACTAGTGGCATATGCTGCAGGATCACAAGGAAAGGCTATCTCAAAGCAGATTATTTCAAAGTGGATAGGCCACTGCATTCGTTTCTGCTATTCACAAGATGGCAAGCCAGTGCCTAAGGCTATTAGGCCACATTCAGAAAGTGCAGCAGCCACTTCAGCCTTCCTCAGGGGAGTACCAACCAAAGACATTTTAGAGGCTGCTACCTGGAGTTCAGTGCTCACCTTTACAAAGCACAATCATTTACCACTCTACTCTAAATCCAGGGCAGGCTTTGCCACTGCAGTTCTGCAGGGCCTCATAGCCGCTCCTAATGTTGTTTAGCTCCAGCCTCTCAACCATAGCTTTGGGATTTAACCCAAGTGTAATGACTGCAACAGTGCAACACTAAGAACATAGTACAGTGTACACTCTACATAAATGTAGATGTTCGTGTGTTCACTTTTGCAGTCCAGGTTACCCACCCACCATCCCCCATATCTTAGCAGGAACTTAACTGCACTTCTCTAATCTATACAACCTATGTGGTGTATTTGCTTGTAGATGAAGTTATAATATATTTTGGTGCATGCATGTTTTATTGGCATATTTTTAGCCTACCCTTTTGGGGGCACCTGACATCTGGGGTAAGAAAAACTGAAGAAAATGGCATCGGCTGCAAATCCCTGATGCACTGATGTCAGGGAAGAGGCGACAGCAACAGACACCGGACCTAGACTTTGGAATTCAGGCCGACTGAGGGTAACCTGCAAGCAGGATAACCCAAGTTTAATGACTGCAACAGTGAATTAATTCTAACATCTACATTTATGGTAAGTGTACACAACTGTACTTTTTAGTTGATGGTGTGGGTTTATGGGGGGGTTGTGTTGTCTAGATGGTGATAGTACGGTTTGTGTGGAGTGATTGTTGAAAGAGGTAGCAATATTTTCGGAGGAATGAGTTAAGTTAGGAGTGGGTGTACTTTACCTGGGTGGAGGATGGAGTTTGAGGACCAGAATTGTTTGGGGTTATGTTGGGAGGAGGTAAAGGGCAGACTGGTAGTATTGGATTTTGTCCTGTTTAATAAGCTTTTTGGTTGCATTGCATAGTTCTAGGAATTTTTCTGCTTAGTAGAGGGGTTTTTGCACCAGTTGTCCCAGGCTTTATCCCTGTTTTTCATTTCAGACTTGGTGTTATTTTGTAGCCATGGGGATGGTTGGGGTCTAGTTTGGGAACATCTTATGGGGGGGCGTGGTAATTAAGGATGCTTAGGAATGTTTTATTAAAGTAGTCAACTGCGTCATCTAGTCTGAGGTATTTTAGAGGTTCCACCGTTGGAGTATTCCTCAAATAGACCTGTTCGCCTCAACCCAGAACAGGCAGCTGCAAATCCTTCTGCTCAAAGACCTACTCCTCTCTAGCATGGAGACTATATGCTCTCAACTTCTGCTGGGAGGGAAAGTTTCTTTATGCCCCCCCTTCCCACTGATTCAGAAAGTCCTCCTGAAAATCAAGTAGGGCAAACCGAAAATCTTGGTACTGACTCCGTACTGGCCAAAGCAGCACTGGATGTTCTGCACTTTTCACTGTTGCAGTCATTACATTTGGGTTATCTGCCTGCAGGTAGCCCTCAGCCGGCCTGAATACCAGAGTCTTGAATTCCTGCGTTGGGTGCTGTCTCTTCTTCCATGACGTCAGGTGTATAAAACATGCAGCTGACTCCATTACATCAGTCTTTCTTGACACGCGGTGCCTGAAGCAGTTCGCAAGTGCCGGTCGGCCGACTCTTGAAATTTTCGTTTTAGAGTTTCAGAACAGAAGTCTTTGAAAAAAAGCTAAGTACCCCGTTGGGGATTCTTTTTCTTGCTCTTAACCGATGTCGGTAAAAGTTAACAATTGTCTTACCTGTGGAAAGCAAATACCTCAAACATTTTAATTCGTACTGCATTCCTTGCTTAAGCCCAGACCGCGATGTCCCTCGCTGTCTGTTTTGTGCCTTATTCAATCCCAGAATTATTTGTCTGTATATTTTCGCAGCAAATTATTTTGGTACTCTGTTTAATTATCCAGAAATGGCTTTAGTAAGCCATCCAACTGCAGTTATTCTGAAAAAACGTAAGGATAAAGATGGAGACACACCGCATAGGTCCAAAACCACCAATGACGCTTCCATTAAGCTAGTCGCCAGTTCACCGGCACTCAATGTGGTGCTTTTGCAGCCCCTGATACCCGCTACTTCAGATTTGCAGGCCTCTACTGAGACCCATTCGGAGTCTGGTATGCCGCGAGATGCTTCAACTATGGAACCTGCGGATGTCTCTACCTTGGATGGGTCCGGAGCCGCTGTGCAGGCACCAGCTTCTGAGGTTGTATTCAGGCCCTACTAATTTGCATATCAAACAGACGCCATATTCTTCAAGGCCTAAAACTCGATCCCCGCCTTGAAAACCGATTTCCAAACAGCATGGTCAGGCCCATAGGCCTAAAAAACAAATAAGAATGGCTGAAGACCTTATTACTCTAATTAGGGAAGCCGGCCTTCTCCCTCTGAGACCCAACACTGATTTTCCTTCTGATTCTTCTGTTCAGGATTCCGAAATTTCTGTTTCTTCTGACCAGGATTTGCCCTTATCTACCTATGGGGATTTTGATGCAGAGGACTCCATACCCTCTGCTTCTCCTCCAGATTTCTCTTTTGGTGAAACTTTGCACACTCTTAGGGAGCATTTCTGCTGGGAAAGCCAGGATTACTCTGACTCCAAACAGAGGCTTGGGGAATTCTTACTCCTACCTCAACACAGGCCTTTAGCTATCCCTCCTGTTCTGGACATTGTAGGTGATGTCTTCATAGAATCTAGCTTGGCCCCAGATACTTTACCTCTGGCTCCCAGGAAACCTGACTGGTGTTAGAATACCTGACTGTCACAAGTTCCTTTTTAAAAATCCTACTGCGGACCCAGAGACCATTTCACAGGGACCCAGAGGCGTTAAGGCTACTACTGCCAAGCACCCTACCCTCTCTGATACAGATTCCAGGGCCCTGGACAGGTGGGGTAGGAAGGTATACAAGTCTGCTACTTTGGCCATTAGGAAGGCAATTTCATATGTTAAAGTATCAGCAGCATATTATTGGATTACTTACAGAAAATGATGATTCCTGACCATGCTGAAAATAAAGAATTACATGATTTAATGCATTCTGCTGAACAAGTTGGTAAACCTACTTTGCAATGTGGTTTTGACTTAGAGGCATCTTGCAGGGCTGCTATCACTGGGTCTGTTCTTAGAAGGCATGCTTGGCAAACTTTGTCAGGTCATGTTAAAGCTAAACTACTGGATCCTCCCTTAAACCAAGACCACTTGTTTGGCACCAAAGCAGAAGTAGTACTTGAAAAGATGGAGGAAAAAGCTAAATCTATGCAAACTGTTGATTTCCTGCAATTACAGCCTCCCAGATTTAGTAGGCATTGGCCTTCCTAAGAATTGGTCCTTTCCTGTCTCTTCCAGGCCTTCAGTCCAAACCCAGGAACAACAGACCACCTAGGCTACAGTCTCAATGTACTCACAGGCCTAAGCAGTGGGGGGCTCCCACTTCCAAGGCTGGAAGTAGTAAGACACTCCCCTGTGGTAAACTGTCACAATGACTTAACCTTAGAACTTCCAAGCCCTGCTTGTCTGAGTGCTCCTTTAGGGGGAAGGATTGCCCCTCATGCAAAAAACTGGGACTCATTACCCAAGACAAATGGGTTTTAAATATAGTTTCCCAAGGATACAGATTCCACTTCCACTTACCATCCCCAAACGGTTGGCCAGACCTACCCCCAAATCAGTGGGCAGAGGCTCAACAGCAGGCTCTCTTTTCTAAGTATCAGGGCTATTCAGCCTGTCCCAACAGAAGAATGGGGACAAGGATTTTACTCTACTTTTCCTGGTACCCAGTAAAGACAACTGGCATCCTATCCTGGACCTGTCTCCTAAACACCTTATCTGAAGTAGGCACTTCATTTTGTCATCAACCTTTGGGATACAGATCCGATCTTGTATCCGAGTCGACAACTTCTACCACAGCATAGATCCGAGCTCCTAGCTCCTCCCTTTACCCATAATCCCCTGCCAACCCTTACTGACCGCAGAACTAGGTTGCCGCGCTTCAAGCTACAAGCTGGATTTTCGAGCTCCTGCTACTTAGTGAAGATTTGTGAGAACATTTTCTATTTTTACTCACCTTTTCTTCGTGAGAGCGAGTGTTTAGGTATCCCTGTCTTTCTCAATTTAATTTAACTTAATTTGTGGTTATTTTTCCTCCCTGCCCTCGCTGGTCGTAGTGTGTTTGCGGTGTGTGTAGGGGCCTAGTGAGTGCATTTCTGTGCTACTATGTCGGAGGCCCCTAAAGCCATCTTTTCAAAGTGCATCGAGTGTGGCCATAAGCTCTCACCGGCGGATGGCCACACCCGGTGCGTTAGGTGCCTTGGGGTTGAACACCTCTCCTCAGGATGTGCGATTTGTGCGGCATTCAACCCCAGGGCACTTAAGGACCGGAGGTCGAAGCTGATTCTGGCAGGCCTTTTGCCCTCGGATTCACCTCCGGTGCTTCTGTGACCGCTATCCAACACTCGGTGGCAGCCTCAACCTCCCGCTTCGGCTCCGTAGGAGATGGAGGCCGGGAAAGCCAAACGGAAAGAGAAGCACCATAAGCGGCAGGCAGAGGACTCCTCCTCTGCCCCGCCCACCAAACTGGCTTCTCCCTCCAGAGCTTCTGGATCGCCTCCTCTGCTCCGGTCCCCTTGTTTCTCACCGGGACCCGGGGAGGAGGGGACCCGGTCCTAGTCAAGGTCATCGAGGCAGCACTCCAGGTCTGCCTCGGTGGCCTCTTCGAGGTCCACTTTTAGCATGTCAGATGCAGACATGGACCGGATGATGAGGAGGTTCATCCAGGCCCAGCTGCAGATGGGAGTGCTCTTGCCTCCCCCTCCCCCCCCCCTGGGGGGGGAGCTCGACCCCATTTTTTGCTCCAATCGCTCCTTCTCCCACCCACTTTCTGGGTTCGGTGCATTCGGAGCCGAGCCGCGTTGGATCCGGGGGTGGGTCGGAGCCAATAGTACTGGTTACTTCTGCTTCGACTGGTCCCTCGAGCTTGTCTGATCCAACCTCTCAGAGCCATGGACTGAGCTTCGGATCAGAGGGGTTCTGTGTGACTTCGGCTCTGTCCCGGTCGGAGCACACGGGTCCTTCATATCGGATGGTCTCGGCCTTGGATCCGGTCCCCGCTTCGGATCCAAGTGGGAGTCGACTCTCTGACCCTATCGAGAGTGGCTCCCCCTCGGCTTTCGCTGTGGTGGAGAAGGGTACTGTTAAGAGTGCATCCAGACCTCCGGTCCTGGCTTCGGCTCCCCCCTGCACTCCCTCTCAGCTGGTTCAGGCTCCCATCACCCGGCCTTCGGGGCAGCCTGCTTCAGTGCCTCTGGGTGTTCCTTTGGAATGTGACATTGCTGGTGACACCATCGGACAGCCCCCCCCCGAGGAGGTTCCTCACAAGGCTAAGTGTAAGAGGAGGCACGTGGACCCCCCCCCCCAGAGTCCCTTACGGAAGATACGGACTTAGATGAAGGGGAAGGCTCCCCAAGGTCACCCCCCAAGGATGTCTCCTTTGGAGACATCATGGAAATGTTGAGGATTAGGGGGGGGAGGGTTGTCTGCCCCCAAGGCTTCCTCCGATGAGTCCGTATTCCTAGAGGCGTTCGAAGCAGGGCCATCTACCTCTCTACCTCTTGGGTGTCCCCTCCCCCCACCCCCTGGTGGACCTCATCTCCACCAGGGCTTGGAAGGAGCCGGACACTGTAGGGCCAGTCCCCAAGCGCCCAGATAGGATCCAGAGTCCCCCTGCAGAAAGAACCCACTGGAGCAGAGGTCCCCCGTGGATGCCATGTTGGTGGCGGTGGCCACCAAGAGGGAGTTGGCTCAGGAGAGCTCTGCAGTCCACCCACCGAGCAAGGAGTCTCGGGCGATGGACCGCCTTGGGAAGCGGGTCTCCAGTTCAGCAACCTTCTCCATGAGGGCGCTGAACTGTATGGCACACGTCATCCGGATGCAGCGAGATCTAATAAAAGAATACGCTGCCTCCCCCCCAGAGTCCATGTCGGAAGGGGACAAGCAGCTGTACTCCTCCCGAATGTCCACTCTACGTTCCGTTTCTAACACCTCTATGCGTCTCTTGTCTCACACCACGGAAGGAGCCACTAGAGCTGGCGGAGCCGGCCTGGTAATGAGGCGCCTAGCCTGGCTCTGACATTGTGACTTCTTGGAACCCTTTAAGGCGTCATTCGCGAATGCCCCCTTTGATGGTTCTGCATTGTTTGGCAAAACCGTTTGCGACACTTTAGTCCAGAGCGAGAAAGACAGGAAGACGTTGCTTACCGTCTGAGTCTGCTTCTCTGCTCCCCAGAGGTCCTTTTCTAAGAACCAAAAAGGGTCAGAAGATATGGTTCCGGAAATCGCATCAGTCCCAGTCTGCTCCGGACAACCAGTCCTCTCGTGGCAGAGGAGGACAGGGAGGATGCCGCCCTAGAGGCAGAGGGGATCCCAGAAATTTTGGGTTCAGAGAACCCTTCTCTGAGAGGCCCACGCAGGACCCCTGAGGGGTTGCCCGGCTGCTCCACTCTGGAGGCAGTCGGAGGCATGTTTCGAGGCACCTAGCAATGTGGCAGTCCATAACAGATCGCTGGGTGCTTTGCATCATATCCAGAGGTTACCAAATTCCCTTTATCGTAACCCCCAAAACCAGAAGCCTCCCCGACATACCACCCAATCAGAGGGAGGCGGCTGCTACAGAAATTCAGCAGCTTTTACAAAAAAGAGCCATCCAACCCGTCCCCCAGATCAGCTCGGATCAGGGTTTTACTCCAGGTTCTTTCTGGTGCCAAACAAGACTGGGGACTTGAGGTTCATCCTCGACCGATCTCTCTCTCTTGAACCTGGCAGTACCCAAAGAAGTTCCGGATGGTCACGCTACAATCTATTCTCCCCCTGTTACGGAAGAACGACTGGATGTGCTCGATAGACCTCAAAGATGCGTACTACCACATTCTTGTGGACAGACGTTCCAGGAGGTTCCTCTGCTTCCGGCTTGGGAGCCAGTCACTTATAGTTCAGGGCCCTCCCCTTCGGTCTCACCTCAGCCCCCAGGGTGTTCACCAAAGTCTTGGCGGTTATAGCGGCCCACCTGAGGCTTCAGGGAATTCAGGTCTTTCCGTACCTGGACGACTGGCTCCTCATCGCCCCAACAAGGCATCTGCTCTGTTCAGGCAGGGATTACTTCCTCAATCTTTTGCTCCACGCCTAGGGTTGACTGTCAACATGGCCAAATCCTCTCTGGCTCCTACACAAGTAATAGATTTCATAGGGGCGAGATTGGATTCCAGACTAATGCTTGCTTTCCTGACTCCCGATCGGCTTCAGAACCTGAGGTTGCATGTTCAGGCCATTCTCCAACTTCCTGCTCCACCGGCGGAATTGATCCTGAGGGCTCTAGGGTCCATGGCGGCAGCAATTCCTCTGCTGCCCCTAGCCCGTCTAAATATGTGGGTCCTGCAGTGGACCCTCCAGGTGCAATGGTCCCTGTCTCGCAACCCCCTGTCCCATCCCATTCCCCTAAGCAGGGCTTGCAGAGGGTCGCTCGTGTGGTTGCTCCAGTCCCCGAGCCTTCACACGGGATGACCATTCTCGATGCCTTCCCCCGTCGCCACAGTGACCACGGACGCCTCTCGCCTGGGGTGGGGGAGGGGCACTATTCAGGCAGAACGGTCCAAGGCACGTGGAACGACAGACCTCCTTGCATATCAATGTCCTAGAGATGAGGACGGTGCTTTTGACGTTGCAGGCACTTCACAGCCTTCTTCCGATTGGGACAGTTGCGGTACAAACGGGCAACATGTCAGTTGTCTGGTACATCAACAAACAGGGGGGAACCAGGTCTTATCCTCTGTCGTCAGGCCATGAGTGGAAATGGGCGATATCCACCAACCGCTTTCTCATTGCAACGCACATTTTGGGACGGTCCAACATCCTAGCAGACAGACTCGGTCATTCGATTCTGACCCCATACGAATGGTCTCTCAATCCTCTAGTAGCGAAGCAAATATTTGCCCAGTGTGTTGTTGCGCCTCCTTCAAATACCAAATGCAACAGTTACTTTGCTCTAATTCCCCCTCAGGGGGAGTCCCCGAGAGACTCTCTAGTACATGCTTGGCCTCCCGGTCTCCTTTACGCTTACCCTCCATTGCCCATGATGCTGAAACTCTTACAGAAAGCCAGTCTGCTGGGGAGCAAAATGATCCTCATTGCCCCATTCTGGTTTCGTCAAACGTGGTTCCCGTACCTGTGGTCTCATTTGATTCATCCACCCTGGATTCTGGATCCCCTCCCGGATGTCATTACTCACCCTCTGGGTCTTCTGACCCCCAACCTGGTCAACCTCAAGCTGACGGCTTGGTTGCTCCAGTTGCACTCCTAAGGGCTCCCGGAATCTCCTCACCAGTCAAAGCCATCCTAGTAGCAGCACACAAACCGTCCACCAGAAGGGTCTATCGGAGTAAGTGGAAACGTTTCTCCATCTCGGCGGAGCACCATCACTTAGATCCTTTCACGGCGCCTCTTACGTCGGTTTGGATTTTCTAACTACCCTTTTTCATCAGGGGGCTTGCTGCTCTACAGTCAAGGTACAACTAGCAGCGATTTTGCATTATCATGTAGGGCATGAATCGGGCCCTGTAATTACTTCCAAGCTTTGTAAAGCTTTCCTCAAGGGTACCTTCCTTCTCAGACCTCCGGTCATGGAGGTAGTAAGTACCCCCATGGGATTTATCTTTGGTTCTACAGGCCTTGACAAGCCCCCCTTTCGAGCCGGCGGCTACGGTTGATCTTAAATACCTCTCTTGGAAGACTGCCTTCCTGGTGGCCATTACTTCAGCTAAAAGGGTCTCTGAGCTTCAGGCTCTGTGTTAAACCGCCGTATTTAGCCTTCCATCAGGATAGAGTTTACCTCAGGATCAATCCGTCCTTTCTGCCTAAGTGTCTTTGGAAGCTAATATTAATCAATCTATTAATCTTCCCGTGTTCTTTCCCAACTACCAGAACAAAGGAGAGTACAAACTGCATTCCTTGGATGAGCACAGACGATTACGCTTTTATATTCATCAAACTGCTGGTCATAGGCAATCTGACCAGTTTGTCTCCTTTGCCAAAACCAATTTAGGCAAGTCAATTTCTAAAGTTACCCTGTCACGGTGGATAGCTAGTTGTATCCTCTTGGCATATCAGAGTTCGGGAAGGCCTGCACCTCAGGGAGTCCGAGCTCATTCTACTAGGGCCGTCGCTACTTTGGCGGCTTTTAAATCTAGGGTCCCCCTTGGATGGTATTTGTTCCGCAGCCACTTGAGCTTCATCTCATGCCTTTATCAGCCATTACAAACTGGATGTTGTCTCCAGAGGTAGGGCATCCTTTGGCTCTGCAGTTCTCCGGAATATTCTGCCATAACTGCCACCCAGGATTCAGGTAGCTAGGGACTCTGTCCCAAAAGTTGCTGACAAATGAAGTGCCTACTTCAGATTAAGAAGTTATGTACTCGCCATAACGTTCCATCTGAGTAGGTATCTTCATTTGTCTGCAACCATCCCCCCCTCCTTCCCCCTGACCTATATGATTCTGTTTAGGATCTGTCTTGGATAAGCCCCTTCCAGGGCACAGTAACAGTTATATTGGGCAAACTTGATCTGAGGTCAGTCAGGGTTGGCAGGGGATTATGGGTAAATGGAGGAGCTAGGAGCTCGGATCTATGCTGTGGTAGAAGTTGCCGGCTCTGATCCAAGATCGGATCCATATCTCAAAGGTGCAGACAAATGAAGATACCTACTCAGATGGAACGTTATGGTGAGTACATAACTTCTTATTTGGTAATCCCAAAATTCAAAATGCTAACTCTTCATCAGCTGCTTCCCATGTTAGGCAGAAACGCCTGGTTGGCAAAATTGGACTTGAAGGAAGCCTTACCTGCACATCCCAATGAGGGAATCTTGCAGAAAATACCTACGCTTCAGAGCAGGCTACATGCGCTATCAGTTCGCTGCACTGCCCTTTGGCTTATCTGCTGCGCTCAGGGTATTCACAAAGTGCCTAGCTCGAGTCATTGCATTCTGCAGGCAAAGAAATATTCATATATACCCATACCTGGACATGCTGTTAAATCTGGCATTTGTAAAGAAACTGCTAACCTGACTGGGGTACACCATAAATGAAAAGAAATCTCACCTGGTACCTTGCCAACAAGTTGTATTCCTGGGAGCAAGCTTGAACACAACTTCCCAGATGGCCTACCTCACGCCAGAGAAACAAGTTTGACAGCCTACTTCAAACTACTGGTCGTAAAGACCCAGCTATCTGCAAGGAAAATTCTGCAAGCCCTGGGATTCATGGCTTTTTGCGTCTTACTAATTCTATATGCAAGACTGCATATGAGGAAACTACAATATCTAAAAAGCCTATGGTGTCAACATTGTCAGGATCTGGAATCAATGATTCCTATCATTCCTTGTATAAAGAGAGAGTTCCTTTGGTGGGCAGAGGTCTGCCACCACAAGGGACTGCCATTCACTCTTCCCCCTGCCGCCCAAACCCTAACAGGCACATCAGACTATGCATGGGGTCTCACCTGGCAGGGCAATGCATTCAGGGCAATTGGAACCCAAGTCCGCTACACCTGCATATCAATCAAAAAGAAATGTTAGCTATACAGAATTCTGACAGCCTTCAAGGACCACATTCTTACAGGCAATTATTGGTAAAGACAGACAACACCAGTCATGTGGTACATTAACAAGCAGGGGGAACCCACTCATGCTCTCTCTGCAGACTAGCCATGGCTGTGTGGAACACAGCCTTGAGCTACTAAGTGCACCTACAGGCTCAATTCCTGCCAGGCAAGTTAAGTTCACTGGCAGATGACCTAAGCAGAAATCTCATAGACCCACACGAATGGAAACTGGAACCAAAGATATTCAGCATGTTGGGAAACAAATGGGGAGCCCAGAAATGGAACGGTTTGCCTCCCCTCAGAACTACCAATTTGACAAATTCTGCACAAGGACTCCCCACAGAGAAGCTTGAAAAGTGGATGCCCTGTCCTTCACCTGGAAAAGCCTCTCAGATTATGCCTTTTCCCCTCTGCCTCTCCTCTAGAAAGTTCTACTAAAGATCAAACAGGACAAACCACGGACAACACTCATTGCACTAGACTGGCCACGCCAACACAGGTACCCTCTGCTGCGCAGTATGACACTGCTGGAACCATGGCACCTGCCTCAGACCCCTTCCCTGCTGTCCCTGCAGGAGTGCCAGATTCTGCACCCCCAGCTTCAGACCCTGAACCTTGCAGCCTGGCTAATTATCTGAGCCCTCCAATACCATCCCTCAGTAAGCAAAGTGCTGGATGTCATTCTGGAAGCAAGGAGGCCTAGTACTAGAAAATCCTATGCTGAAAAGTGCAAAATATACTGTTCCTGGAGCTTAACTCAGGGGATGGGCACATCTGTGCCCAGCTTACCGCATATTCTTAAATACTTAACAGAGATGCTTCACAAGGGCCTTTCCTTCTCTTCTATGCCTCTGCCATTTCAGCACATTATAATATGGAGCCTCCCCTCTTCTCACCCCCTGCTGAAACAATTCCTCAGATGGGCCAAAAATGTAACACCACCCAGGAGAGTCCTTACTCCAGCCTGGGACCTTTAACTTTGTGTTGGAAACTCACTCTGCCTCCTTTTGAGCTAGCTGCAGAGTTAAAATTCCTTACTTGGAAAACAGCCTTACTTCTTGTCATCGCTTCAGCAACAAAAGTGTGTCTGAATTACAGGCCCTCATGGCAGTGGAGCCCTTCATCTTCCATGTGGACAGGGTGTCCCTCAGGACCAATCTTTCCTTTATGCCCAAGTTGGTATCCAGCGTGGCCCTCAGTCCATTCATTTGCCGACCTTTTCTAATCCACAGAACAAAGGAGAACGAATTCTGCATTCTTTGGATGTGCACAGACCACTTAGATTTTATTTGGACAGGACTAAGCCTCTCAGGAAAACTGGCCTCTCAGGAAAACTGAACAGCTGCTAGTTGCCTTTGCTGCAGGGGCAGAGGGGAAGGCCATTTCAAAGCAAATCATTTAAGTGGATAGGCCATTGCATTCATTTCTGCTATAAGCATCATGGAAAACCTACCCTACAGGGGATAAGACCACATTCCTGCAGCCTTTCTCAGAGGTTTCCTACCAGTGACATCCTAGAAGCTGCTGCTTGGAGATGTTAGTGTTTCACTGTTGCAGTTGTTACATTTGGGTTATCTGCTTGCAGTAGCCCTCAGTCGGCCTGATTAACAAAGTCTTGATCCTGCGTCGGTTGCTGCTCCTTCCATGAACTTAGGTAGTCAGGGGTGTAAAACATGCAGCAGGCGCCATTACATAAGCCTTTTTTGCCATGTGGTGCCTGAAGCAGAAGCAGTTTGCAAGTGCTGGTCAGCCAACTCCTGAAATTTTCATTTTCGAGTTTCAGAACCGATGTCTTCAACTAAAGCTAAGTACCCCGTTGTGGAAACTTTCTTGCTCCTTACTGATGTCAGTAAAAGTTAATAATTGAATTACTTGTGGAAAGCAAATACCTCACAAAGATTTTCATTCGTACTGTATTCCTTGCCTAGGCCCTGACCACGGCATACCTTGCTTTGTGCTTTAAGCGCACTGTCAGTCGTCCGTATATTTTCTCCTCTCTGTTTTATCCAGAAATGTCAGTGGTTAGCCAAAAGACTATCGGGATTCTGAAAAAATGCAAAGATAGACAGGCTGCCGAGGTCCATAGCTACCGACGATGTTTCTCCTAAGCCAGTCACCAGTTCGCCGGTACTCGGTGAGGTGCCTTCGCAGCCCCTGATACCTGCCACTTCTGACTCTCTGGTCTCTACTGAGACCCATTCGGAGTACGGTTTGCCACGAGATGCTTCAACTGTGGAACCTGCGGATGTCTCTACCTTGGATAGATCCGGAGCCACTGTGCAGGCACCGGCTACTGAGGGTGTATTCAGGCCTGCGGACTTTCATATTAAAACGACTCGAACCATGCCTAAAACAGATGCCCAGGCCGCATGCTCAGGCCTCTATGCCTAAAAAACAAATAGGAATGGCTGAAAATCTTAACTTTAATCAGGGGAAGCCAACCTCCCCCTTCTAAGAGACCTAGGACTGAAGTTGTTTATGAATCTTCTGACCAGGATTCTGATTTTTCTGGTTATTCTGATCTGGATTTGCCCTTTTCTACTTATGAGGATTCTGATGCAGAGGACTCTATTCCCTCTGCTTCCCCTCCAGAGGATTTTTCTTTTGGTGAGACCTTACATACTCAAGGGGAGCATATCCACTGGGAAAGCCAGGATTTTTCTGATTCAAAAAAGAGGCTTGGGGATTTCTTACTCCTGCCTCAGCATAGGCCTTTAGCTATTCATCCTGTACTAGACATTGTTAATGCTTTATTGGAATCTAGTTTGGCCCCTGATTCCTTGCCTCCTGCTCCCAGAAAACCTGACCGATACTACAGGGTCCCTGAGTCACACAAGTTCCTTTTTAAAAATCCTATTGCGGATCCAGAGACTATTTCACAGGGGCCCAAGAGCATTAAGGCTTCTAATAAAAATCCTACCCCTTCTGATAGACTCCAGGGCACTGCATAGATGGGGTAAGAAGGCTTATACTTCTGCAACCTTGGCCATTAGGGCTTTAAACTGCCAGTTTCATATGTTAAAGTATCAGTAACATGTTATTGGATTGCTTAAACAGAAAATAATGCTGATCCTTGACTCTGGAAAATAAAGAATTACAGGATTTAATGCATTCTGCTGAACAAGTTGGAAAACAAACTTTGCAATGTGGTTTTGATTCATTAGAGGCCTCTTGCAGGACTGCTGTTACTGGGTCTGTGCTCAGAAGGCATGCTTGGCTAAAGGAGCAATCTTTGCCTGATCAGGTTAACGCTAAATTGTTGGATGCGCCTTTAAATCAGGACCACCTGTTTGGCAACAAGGCTGAGGAGGTTCTTAAAAAGATGGAAGATAAAGCTAAATCTTTGCAAACTATTGAAGATTTCTTACAAGTTCAGCCTCCTAGATTTAGTAGGCACTGGCCCTCAGAGTTGGTCCTTTCCAGCACCTTCCAGGTTTTCTCAAGCCAAACCCAGACACACCAAAAACCCCAGGTTTCAGTCCCAGGGACAAACAGGACTAAGCAGTGGGGAGGCCTCAATTTCCAAATCTGGGAGTAATAAGACTTCCCCCTATGGTAAACTGTCTCACTGACTTCCTTTTAAAATTTCCAAGCACTTATCAACTGCTCCTTTGGGGGGGGGGGGGGGGAGAGATTGCTGTTCATGCAAAGAACTGGGAACTCATTATCCAGGACAAATGGGTTTTAAATAGTGTGCCAGGGTACAGATTTCACTTCCACACGTTGCCAGCACCAAGCAGGTGGCCTGACCTACCTTCAAATCAAAGGGCAGAGGCCCAAAAACAAGTACTTTCTCTCAAGCATGGGGGCTATTCAACTGGTACCAGAAGAGGAAAAGGGACAAGGTTTCTACTGAAGACTTTTCCTGGTACCAAGAAAAGACAATTCATGGCGTCCTATCTTGGACCTGTATACTCTAAAGCATACCTGCACATCCCAATCTGGGAATCTTGCAGAAGATACCTACACTTCAAAGCAGGTTACATGCACCATCAGTTCTCTGCACTGCTGTTTGGCTTATCTACTGATCCCAGGGTGTTCACAAAGTGCCTAGCTCCAGTTATTGCATTTTGCAGGCAAAGAAATATTCAAAAATACCCATACCTGGGCGATTGTCTAATTCTGGCAGAAAACCAGGCCCTACTTTTGAATCATCTGGCCTTTGTACAAAGGGTGCTAACTTGTCTGGGTACACCATAAACGAAAAGAAATCACACCTGGTACCCTGTCGTCAAATTATATTCCTGGGAGCAATCTTGAATAAAACTTTACAGATGGCTTACCTCATGCCAGAGAAATTCATTTGACAACCTCCTTCAAACAAGTGGCCACAAAACCCTGCTGTCTGCAAGACAAATTCTGCAAGCCTTGGGGTTCATGGCTTCCTGCAGTCTTCTAATTCCATATGTAAGACTGCATATGAGGAAACTACAGTGGTATCTAAAAAGCCTATGATGTCTACATTCTCAGGATCTAGAAGCAATGATTTCTGTCATAACTTGCCTACACCTAGAATTCCTTTGGTGGGCAGAGGCCTGCCACCAAAACAAGGGACTACCTTTCACACCACCCCCTGCCGCCCAAACCCGAACAGATGCATCAGACTATGCATGGGGGGCTCACCTGGCAGGGAAGTGCATTCAGGGCAAATGGAACCCAAGTCAAATGCACCTGCATATCAATCAGAAATATTAGCTGTACAGTGCTCTGACAGACTTCAAGGATCTCATTCTTCCAGGACATATGGTAAAGACTGACAACACCGCTGTAATGCGGTACATAAGCAGGGGGCTACACATTCTTACTCTCTGCAGACTAGCCATGGCATTGTGGAACACAGCCTTGAGATACCAAGTGCACCTACAAGCTCAATTCCTTCCAGGAAAATTAAATATTACTGGCAGACGGACTAAGCAGAAACCTCATGGGCCCACACAAGTGGAAACTGGAACCAAGGATTTTCAACATTTTGACAAGCAAATGGGGGAGCACAGATTTAGACCTGTTTGCCTCTCCACAGAACTACCAATTGGATTAATTTTGCACAAGGACTCCCCACAAACAAGCCTGGAAAGTGGATGCTCTGTCCTTAAGCTCAGTCTATGCCTTCCTCTGCTCTCCAAAGTACTACTAAAAATCACAGGACAAACCAAGGATGATTGATTGCTCCAGACTTGCCACGCCAACACTGGTACCACCTCCTGCTCAGTGTCTGTTTTCCCCATGGCACCTGCTCTTCCCTGTTGTCTCAGCAGGAGAACCAGATTCTGCACCCTCAGTTTCTAACACTGAACCTTGCAGCCTGGCTAATTACATAATCTCACCTTTACCATTCCTTAGTAAACCTGTGATGGATATCATTTGAGGCAAGGAGTCCTAGTACTAGAAAATTTTATGCTGAAAAATGGAAAAGATTCTGTGCCTGGAACCAATCTCAAGGAATGAAGCAGCAGTCCCCTATTTACCTCGGATTCTACAATACTTGACTGAGATGCTTCATAAGGGCTTGTCCTTTCTCCATCAAAGTTCATGCCTCAGCCATTTGTTCATTGTAGCACAGAGCCTCCTCTCTTCTCTCACCCACTGCTCAAGCAGTTCCTCAGAGGGTCCAACATTTTAAGGCCACCCAGGAGAGCTCCAACTCCAGCCTGGGATCTTAACTTTGTCTTGGAGAAACTCTTCTTCCTTTCGAGCCAGCTGCTACTGCAGATTTAAAATTTCTTTCCTGGAAAACAGTTTTCCTTTTAGCAATCACTTCTGCAAGAAGGGTATCTGAATTACAGGCCCTTATGGCAGTAGAACCTTTCATCATCTTTCATGCGGACAGGGTGTCCCTCAGAACCAATCCCTCCATGCCCAAGGTGGTATAAAGTGTGGCTCTTAATCAATCCAGCCATTTGCCTACCTTCTGTCCTAACCCAAAGAACAAAGGGGAGCGGATACTACACTCCTTAGATGTGCACAGACAGCTTAGATTCTACTTGGACAGGACTAAACCTCAAAGGAAATCTGAACTGGTGGCGTTTGCTGCAGGGAGAGAAGGGAAAGCTATTTCAAAACCATTTCAAAATGGATAGGCCACTCCATTTATTTCTGCTGTAAGCACCATGGAAAACCTATCTGACAGGGCATCAGACCCCATTCAACCAGGGTGCATTACCTCTACATCCTTTCTCAGGGGCGTCCCTACTAGGGACATCGTAGAAGCTGCTACCTGGAGTTTGTACATAATTTCACCAAGCATCATTTGCCAATTTTCTCAATCTAGAGCTGGTTTTGCCACTGCAGTCTTTCAGGGCCTTATAGGTGGTCCTATTTCTATTTATATTCTTCCTCCCAACCTTAGCTTTGGGAATCTACCGAAATGTAATGACTGCAACAGTGAAACATGAAGAACATGGTACAGTTGTGTACACTTATCATAAAAGTAGATGTTCGAGTGTATTCACTATTGCAGTCCTGGTTACCCTCTCCAGCCCACTGACTTCTGTTGGCTTTACCTCTCCTTGTTTACTGTATTTAAGCTTTCTGGTGTATTTGCTTTTTGTTAGAGGTGTAACGTTGTGTATATATTTGCTTCCCATTATGAGGGCACCTGACATCTGGGGCAAGAAAAACTGATGTAATGGCGTCTGCTGCATGCTTTTATACCCCTGACTACCTGACGTCATGGAAGAAGACCGCAACTGACACAGGACTCAGGACTTTTATAATCAGGGTGGCTGAGGGCTACCTGCAAGCAGATAACCCAAATGTAATGACTGCAACAGTGAATACACTCTAGCGTCCACATTTTTGGTAAGTGTACACAACTGTACTTTCTCTGCACTTCCTTTTGGCTTATCTACTGCGCCCAGGGTATTCACAAAGTGTCTAGCTCCAGCCATTACATTTTGCAGGCAGAGAAATATTAAAATCTACCCATATCTAGATGATTGTCTGATTCAGACACAAAGCCAGAACATATTAAAACATTTGGCATTTGTAAAGAAACTTCTAACCTCGCTGGGGTACACCATAAACGAAAAGAAATCTCATCTAGTACCCTGCCAACAGGTTGTATTCCTGGGAGCAAGCTTGAACACAACTTCCCAGATGGCTTGCCTCACGCCAGGGAAACAAGTTTGACAGCCTACTTCAAACTACTGGCCACAAAGACCTAGCTGTCTACAAGGAAAATTCTGCAAGGCCTCTTGCATTCTACTAATTCCATATGCAAGACTGCACATGAGGAAACTACAATGGTATCTAAAAAGCCTATGGTGTCAACATTCTCAAGACCTGCAATCAATGATTCCTATCATTCCTTGTATAAAGACAGAGTTCCTTTGGCGGGTAGAGGCCTGCCACCTCAACAAGGGGCTCCTTTTCAATCTACCCCCCCTGCCGCCCAAACCCCGACTACAGACTCATCTGACTATGCATGTGGGGGGGCTCACTTGGCAGGGCAGTGCATTTGGGGCAAATGGAACCAGAGTCAGATGCACCTGCATATCAGCCAAAAAGAAATGTTAGCTGTACAGAATTCCCTGACAGCCTTCAAGGACCACATTCTTCCAGGACAATTATTGGTAAAGACAGACAACAGTTATGTGAAACGCAAACAAGCAGGGGAGAACCCACTCGTACCCTCTGCAGACTAGCCATGGTTCTGTGGAACACAGCCTTGAGCCAACAAGTGCACCTACAAGCTCAGTTCCTGCCAGGCAAGCTAAAGTCATTGGCAGACCTAAGCAGAAATCTCAAGGCCCCACATGAATGGAAACTGGAACCAAAAATATTCAACCTCTTGAACAAATGGGGACTCCAGAGGTAGATCTGTGTGCCTCCCACCAGAACTACCAATTGGACAAATTCTGCACAAGGACTCCTCACAGCCAAGCTTGGAATTGACCTTTACCAGGGAAAGCCTCTGTTTATACCTTCCCCTTCTGCCTCTCCTCTTGAAGGTTTTGCTAAAGGTCAAACAGGGCAAACAAAGGACAATTTTTATTGCACCAGACTTGCCTCGCCAGCACTGGTATCCCTTCTTGCGCAGCATGATACTGCTGGATCCATGGCACCTACCTCAGACACCTTCCCTGCTGTCCCAGCAGGCGGGCCAGATTCAGCACCCTCAGCTTCAAACCCTGAACCTTGCAGCCTGGCTAATTCCTTGAGCTCTCCAATAGCTTCCCTCAGCAGGTGCTAGAGGTCATTTTGGAAGCAAGGAGACCTAGTACTAGAAAATCCTATACTGAAAAGTGGAAAAGATACTTGTTCCTGGAGCCAAACCCAGGGTGTGGATACTTCAGTACCCAGTTTACCTCATTTTTCAGTACTTAACAGAAATGCACCACAAGGGCTTATCCTTCTCATCAATTAAAATTCATGCCTCTGTAGTTTCAGCACATTATAATACTGAACCACCCCTCTTCTCTCATTCCCCGTTTAAGCAATTCCTCAGAGGAGCTAGAAATGTAATACCCCCAGGCGAGCCCCTACTCTAGCCTGGGACCTTAACTTTATTTTGGTAAAGCTCAGTCTCCCTCCATTTGAACCAGTTGCATCTGCAGAGTTGAAATTCCTTTCTTGGAAAACAGCTTTCCTTCTAGCCATCACTTCAGCAAGAAGAGTGTCTGAATTACAGTCCCTCATGGCAGTGGAGCCCTTCATTATCTTCCATGCAGACAGGATTTCCCTCAGGACCAATCCTTTATGCACAAGGTGGTGTCTAGTGTGGCCCTAAATCAGTCCATTCATTTGCCTACCTTTTAACCTAATCCACAAAAAGAACAAATTCTGCACTCTTTGGACGTGCACAGACAACTTAGATTTATTTTATTTGGGCAGGGCTAAGCCTCTCAGAAAATCTGAACAGCTGCTAGTTGGCTTTGCTGCAGGGGCAGAGGGGAAGGCCATTTCAAAGCAAACCATTTCTAAATGGACAGCCCATTGCATTCATTTCTGCTATAAGCAACATCGAAAACCTACCCCACAGGGGATAAGATCACATACCACCAGGGCTGTATCTACCTCTACAGCCTTTCTGAGAGGGGTCCCTACCAGGGACATCCTAGAAGCTGCTACCTAGAGCTCTGTTCATACCTTCAAGTATTACCACATGCCTATTTTTTCTAAATCCAAAGCTGGATTTGCCACTGCAGATGTTCTTCGTGTTTTACTGTTGCAGTCATTACATTTCAGTTATCTGCTTGCAGTAGCTCCCAGTCGGCCTGTTATCAAAGTTTTGGGTCCTGCGTTGGTTGCGGTCTCCTCTTCCATGACGTCAGTAGTCAGGAGTGTAAAGCATGCAGCCGACGCCATTACATCAGTCTTTCTTGCTGTGCGGTGCCTGAATCAGAAGCAGTTTGCAAATGCCGGTTGGCCGACTCCTGAAATCTTCTTTTTAGAGTTTCAGAACCAAAGTCTTCAACCTGTCTACCCACATTCTGAAAAAATGCAAAGAAAGACAGACTGCATAGGTCCAAAGATGCCGAAGCTTCTCCTATGCTAGTCGCCAGTTCACCGGTACTCATGTGCTTTTGCAGCCCCTGATGCCTGCTGCTTCAGATTCGCAGACCTCTGCTGAGATCCATTCGGAGTCCAGTATGCCACGAGATGCTTCGATTGTGGAACCTGCGGATGTCTCTTCCTTGGATGGGTCTGGAGCTGCTGTGCAGGCACCGGCTTCTGAGGGTGTATTCAGGCCTACTGACTTGCATATTAAACTGACTACTACTTCAAGGCCTGAAACTCTCCATGCCTAGAAGACGCCCAGACCGTATGGTCATGCCCCTATGCCTAAAACAAATAAGAATGGCTGAAGACCTTATTACTCTAATCAGGGGAAGCCACCTTTCGACACAGGACTGATTTTCCTTCCGATTCTTCTGATTGGGACTCTGAAATTTGTTTCCTCTGACTGAATTTACACTTGTCTACCTATGAGGATTCTGATGCAGAGGACTCCATTCCCTCTGCTTCATCTCCAGAGGATTTCTCTTTTGGTGAAACCTTGCATACTCTGAGGGAGCATTTTCGCAAGGAAAGCTAGCATTACTCTGACTCCAAAAAGAGGCTTGGGGATTTCTTACTCCTGCCTCTACACAGGCCTTTGGCTATCCCTCCTGTACTGGACATTGTTGATGGACATAGTTGATGCCTTCTTGGAGTCTAGCCTGGCCCCTGACTCTTCACCTCCTGCTCCCAGAAAACCTGATGGATATTACAGGGTTCCTTACTCTCAAGTTCCTCTTTAAAAATCCTACTGCGGATCCTGAGACCATTTCACAGGGACCCAGGGGCATTAAGGCTACTACTGCCAAAAATCCTACTTCTCTGATAGAGATTCCAGGGTGCTGGATAGATGGGGTAAGAAGGTATTCACTTCTGCAACCTTGGCCATTAGGGCCTTAAACTGCCAATTTCATATGTTAAAGTATCAGCAGCATATTTTTGGATTGCTTGAACAGAAAATTATTCCCGACTGTGCTGAAACTAAAGATTTACAGGATTTAATGCATTCTGCTGAACAAGTTGGAAAACCTATTTTGCAGTGTGGTTTTGATTCATTAGAGGTATCTTGCAGGGCTGCTGTCACTGGGTCTTTACTTAGGCTTGCTTGGCTTAAGGAGCAGTCTTTGTCGGATCATATTAAAGCTAAATTGCTGGATGCTCCCTTAAACAGAGACCAAAAAGGTAAATCTATGGAGACTGTTAGATTTCCTGCAAGTACAGCCTCCCAGATTTAGTAAGCATTGGCCCTCTAAGAATTGGTCCTTTCCTGCCTCTTCCAGGCCTTCAGTCCAAACCCTGAACCAGCAGAGCACCCAGGCTTCAGTCCCAAGGTACTCACAGGACTAAGTAGACTCCCACTTCTAAAGCAGGTAGTAAGACTCCCTATGGTAAACCGTCTTAATGACTTAACTTTAAACGTTACAAGCCCTGCACAACTGACTGTTCTTTTAGAGGGAAAGATTGCCCTGCAGGCAAAAAATTGGGAACTCATTACCCACGAGAAATGGTTTTGAAGTATAGTTTCCCCAAGGATACAGATTCCACTTCCACTTCTTACCAACCCCAAGTGGTTGGCCAGAGCTACCCCAAATCAGTGGGCAGAGACTCATAAGCAAGTTCTCTCTCTAAGCATCAGGGCTATTCAACCTGTCCCAGATGAAAGGGACAAGGTTTCTACTAAAGACTTTTTCTGGCACCCAATAGAAACAATTCCTGGTGTCCTATCCTGGACCTGTCTATCCTAAACACATTTTTGGTAATCCCAAAATTTGAGATGCTAACTCTTAATCAGCTGCTTCCTATGCTAGGCAAAGATGCCTGGTTGGCAACACTGGATTTAAAGGAAGCCTACCTGCACATCCAAATAAGGGAATCTTGCAGAAGATGCCTACACTTCAAAGCAGGCTACATGCACTGTCAGTTCTCTGCATTGCCCTTTGGCTTAACTACTTCACCCAGGATATTCACAAAGTGCCTAGCTCCTGTCATTGCATTTTGCAGGCAAAGAAATATTCAAATATACCCATACATGGACGATTGTCTAATTCAGGGTGAAAGCCAGGACATACTATTAAATCTGGCATTCGTAAAGAAATTGCTAACTTCTCTGGGTACACCATAAACTAAAAGAAATTACATCTTGTACCCTGTCAACAAATTGTATTCCTGGGAGCAAGCTGGAATACAACTTCCCAGATGGCCTACCTCACACCAGAGAAACAAGTTCATTTGACAGCCTACTTCAAACTACTGGCCACAAAGACCCAGCTGTGTGTAAGGAAAATACTGCAAACCCTGGGGTTCATGGCCTCCTGCATTCTACTAATTCCATATGCAAGACTGCATATGAGGAAACTACAGTGGTATTTAAGCCTATGGTGTCAACATTCTCAGGATTTAAATTTTGATGATTCCTATCATACCTTGTCTACAGATAGTTCCTTTGGTGGGAAGAGGCCTTCCACCAAAACGAGGGACTGCCACTTGCTCTACCCCCTGCCGCCCAAGCCCTAACAGACTCATCAGACTATGCATGGAGGGCTTACTTGGCAAGGAAGTGCATTCGGTGCAAATGGAACCCAAGTCAAATGCACCTGCATATCAATGAAAAAGAAATGTTTGCTGTACAGAATGCTCAGACAGCCTTCAAGGACCACAAACTTCAGGACAATTATTGGTGAAGACTGACAACACCACTGTTGTGTGGTACATTAACAAGCAGGGGTGAACCCACTCATACCCTCTCTGCAGACTAGGCATGGCTCTGTGGAACACAGCCTTGAGCTACCAAGTGCACCTACAGGATCAATTCCTGCCAGGAAAACTAAATACACTGGCAGATGACCTAAGTAGAAATCTCATGGACCCACACGAGCGGAAACTGGAACCAAAGATATTAAACATGTTAAGAAATAAATGGAGGAGTCCAGAGATGGACCTGTTTGCCCCCCCCCCCCCCAGAACTACCAATTGGACAAATTCTGCACAAGGACTCCCCATAAACAAGTTTGTAAAGTGGATGCCCTGTCCTTCACCTGGAAAACCTATCAGTTTATGCCTTTCCCAGTCTATCTCTTCTTTCCAAGGTACTACTAAAGATCGAACAGGACAAACCAAGGACAATACTGATTGCACCAGACTGGCCACGCTAATACTGGTACCCCCTATTGCGCCGTGTCACTGCTGGCACCATGGCACCTGCTAAAGACCCCCTGCCCTACTGTCTCAGGAGGGCCAGATTCTGCACCCACAGCTTCAAACCCTGAACCTGGCAGCCTGGCTAAATTACCTGATCTCTGTTACCATCCCTCAGTAAGCAAGTGATAGATGTCATTCTCAGGAGGGCCAGATTCTGCACCCACAGCTTCAAACCCTGAACCTGGCAGCCTGGCTAAATTACCTGATCTCTGTTACCATCCCTCAGTAAGCAAGTGATAGATGTCATTCTGGAGGCAAAGAGGCCTAGTATTAGAAAATCCTATGCTGAAAAATGGAAGAGACTGTTCCTGGAGCCAAACTCGGGGGATGGGCACAGTAGTGCCAATTTACCTCAGATTCTTAAAATACCTAACTTCGATGCTGCAGTAGGGCCTTTACGTTTCCTCCAAAATGTATGCCTCAGCCGTTTCAGCACATTACAATACAGAACCACCTTTCTCTCCTCAGCTGCTGAAGCAATTCCTCAGAGGGGCCAAACACTTAAGACCCCCAGAAGAGCTCCTACTCCAGCCCTGGGACCTTAACTTTGTATTGGAAAAGCTCACTCTCTAGCTCCCTTTGAGCCAGCTACAAATGCAGGGTTGAAATTCCTTTCTTGGAAAACGGCCTTCCTTCTAGCCATCACTTCAGCAAGAAGGGGTCTGAATTACAGGCCCTCGTGGCAGTGGAGCTTTTCATCATCTTTCATGCAGACATATCCCTCCGTACCAATCCCTCCATGCCCAAGGTGCTATCCAGTGTGTGGCCCTTAATCAGTCCATTCATTAGCCAACTTTCTTTTCTAATCCACGGAACAATGGGGAACGAATACTGCACTCCTTGAATGTGCACAGACAACTTAGATTTTACTTGGACGGGACTAAACCTCTCCGGAAATCTCAACAGCTGCTGGTTGCATTTGCTGCAGGGGCAGAGGGGGAAGGCCATTTGAAAGCAAACCATTTCTAAGTTGGTAAGCCATTGCATTCATTTCTGCTATAAGCACCATGGAAAACCTACCCCATAGGGGATAAGACCACAATCAGCCAGGGCTGCATCTACCTTTATAGCCTTTCTCTGAGGTGTTCCTACCAGGGACATCCTAGAAGCTACTACCTGGAGTTCTGTACATACCTTCAAGCATTACCACTTGCCAATTTTTATAAATCCAGAGCTGGTTTTGCCACTGCAGTCTTGTAGGGCCTTATAGCTGGTCCTATTGCTAATTACCTCCTCCCATCCTTAGCTTTGGGAATCTACCCAAATGTGATGCACAGTGAAATACTAAGAACATAGTACAGTTGTGTACACTTACCATAAATGTAGATGTTCAAATGTATTCACTGTTGCAGTCCTGGTTTCCCTCCCTCTAGCCCCCTGACTTCTATTGACTATACCTCTATTCTTGTTTGCTATGCTTTATGGTTTTTGGTGTATTTGCTTTTTTGTTTGAGGTCTAACCTTTTATATAATTGCTTCGCATTATGGGTGCACCTGACATCTGGGGCAAGAAAAACTGATGTAATGGCTGCATGTTTTATACCCCTGACCACTTGACGTCATGGAAGAAGATACAGCATCCGCAGGAATGTGTGTAGATGGGTGGGAGTGCGTGTGTGTAGATGGGTGGGAGTGCGTGTGTGTGTAGATGGGTGGGAGTGCGTGTGTGTGTAGATGGGTGGGAGTGCGTGTGTGTGTGTGTGTAGATGGGTGGGAGTGCGTGTGTGTGTGTGTGTAGATGGATACGTGCGTGTGTGTGTCTGTGTAGATGGGTGGGTGTGTGTGTGTGAGTCTGTGTAGATGGGTGGGTGTGTGTCTGTGAGTCTGTGTAGATGGGTGGGTGTGTGTGTGTGTAGATGGGTGGGAGTGCGTGTGTGTGTGTGTAGATGGGTGGGAGTGCGTGTGTGTGTGTAGATGGGTGGGAGTGCGTGTGTGTGTGTGTAGATGGGTGGGAGTGTTTGTGTGTAGATGGGCTGGATGTGGTGGGAGTGTATGTGTGTGTGGATGGGGGTGGGAGTGTGTGTGTGTAGATGGGCTGGGAGTGTGTGTGTGTGTAGATGGGCTGGGAGTGTGTGTGTGTGTAGATGGGCTGGGAGTGTGTGTGTGTAGATGGGCTGGGAGTGTGTGTGTGTGTGTGTGTAGATGGGGTGGGAGTGCGTGTGTGTGTGTGTAGATGGGTGGGAGTGCGTGTGTGTGTAGATGGGTGGGAGTGCGTGCGTGGATGTGTGCGCGTGTGGGGCGTGTGTGGGTGGATGCGTGGGTGGGTCGATGCGTGTGCGTGGATGTGTGCATGGGTGTGTGAATAAGTGTGTGGGTGGATGTGTGTGTGCGCGTGGGTGGGTGTGTGCGCGTGGGTGGGTGTGTGCGCGGGTGGGTGTGTGCGCGGGTGGGTGTGTGCGCGTGGGTGGGTGTGTGCGCGCGGGTGGGTGTGTGTGTGGTGGGTGTGTGCTTGTGGTGGGTGTGTCTTGGCAGGTGTGTGCGTGCGTGTGTGGCGGGGTTGTGGGTGGATGTGTGCGCGGGTGCGTGTGTGCGCGCGCAGGGGTGTGTGGGTGCGTGTGTGGATAGGGGTGCGCTTGTGTGTAGATTTTTAGGGGTGGGCGTGTGTGTCAGATTGTGGCGTGTCTATGGATAAACCTATTGAATGAATAATGTACTCTGTTGCTTACTCATTAACCTTAATGATGGAACTTGTAAGTAGGACCATGTTTAAACAGCCTCACCATCCTCCACTGTGGCAGAGGCTAAGGTGGCATGAGTAGTGTGATGGGAACGAAGAACATTTTTGGTTGCCTGCAAAAGTGTGAACTCGTGAGCTGACGTAATGCTTTTGTCAGTTTTTTTTTCAACTGGAACTCCTTACTGTAAGCATGTAATTTTAATTGTAGAGTACTGGTAGGTATTTATTAGCTAAGATTTTCACATTTAATTAGAGATGGGCTTGTTCAGACATTTGGATCTTAGAGTAGTTATGAGTAGAATGTATAGCTTGTGTTGTAGATATGAGGCAGTGGGTGAAGCTAAGGCTTAAATTTTAAGGAGGGAGCCACAATTCTGTACGTGTCTAACGACATCTAAAGTTAAACAAGGAAGTGGCTGTACTACAGTGGGTAAACATTTGCTTTGATGGAGGTATAGCTAGCAATATTCAAGGCAGGGTCTTCAAACAATGTAAGCTAAACCACAACACAAACTCGAGCTAAGTTCCAAATATAAGAATGAGCAACAAGCACAGGAACCAATAATAGCTTTATTCATCTCTAGCACCTCGGCAAATAATGCCATCAAGGAGTGAATTACCATAGTCACTCTATAGAGATATAGCTGTAGAGATATAGCTGTAGAGATATAGCTGTAGAGATATAGCTGTAGAGATATAGCTGTAGAGATATAGCTGTAGAGATATAGCTGTAGAGCTATAGCTGTAGAGATATAGCTGTAGAGATATAGCTGTAGAGATATAGCTGTAGAGATATAGCTGTAGAGATATAGCTGTAGAGATATAGCTGTAGAGATATAGCTGTAGAGATATAGCTGTAGAGATATAGCTGTAGAGATATAGCTGTAGAGATATAGCTGTAGAGATATAGCTATATATATTAACTAATTTACATAATTAGATGCCTCCAATTACAGTCTATTCAAACCCATAGGGGTCAGTGTATTATACTTGAGAATATACACAGATTCCTTATGCAATAATTTTCCTTACTAGGCTAATTCTCCCAAATTTAAGTTAACTTTTCTAAAATGCACCCCTTTAAAAGTGATGCATTGCATTTTAAAGATTTTCATGGTGGTAATTAAAGGGGGCTTTCTATATGTACATATTAAATGTATCTAATATGTTCTTGGAATCTTATTTTGAACATTCTGCGACTCTCCCCCACATCAAACTTATCACAAGGACATCTTAAAAGATAAACAAATCCTTCTGTTTCACATAATTGTGTAGTTAAAACTAATTCCAGTCACTCTACATCTATTCACTACTTACATGTACAACATTTTCCACAAGGGTGAGTACCTGTTTTCAGACTAATTCCAAGAACATATTAGATGTTAAAAATGTACATGTAGCAAGCTCCCATGCATTGCATTTTAAGGATTTTCATGGTGGCAATTTAAAGGGGTGCGTTTTAGAAAAGGTCACTTTAAATTTGGGAGAATTAGTTTCTATTAAGGACAAAATACACTGAACCCTATGGGTTTGAATAAAGACTGTAATTGGAGGCATCTAATTATGTAAATTATTCAATTGTTAATGGTATATATTGTGACAGTATGTTCACTCCTTGAAGGCATTCTTTGCTGAGGCGCTAGAGGTACATAAAGCTGTGGTTCCTGTGGTGGTTTGTTCCTAAAACCATGTAGTTATTTTGTTTTTCAACACTTAATCTCACTGGAACTCCGTAGTCTCACTGGAGTAGACACCTGTAACAGTGGTGAATTTTCCGGTGTTAAAAGTTGAATCATAGGTTGCCAAATGACCCTTAAGTTTAGCTGATAGAAATTTTGAAGTGAAAAGAAATGGTGAGTTTAAGTCACAAATTAATTTTTATTTGTTTCATTCTGACCAGGGAAGTCCACTGGGCCATGAAGAACCAGTTTTCAGTACTCCAGAACTCCACAAAAAAGGAGGGGGGGGAAGAGGCGGATAGCTTTGCAATACAATCCGCTAAGAATGAGTTGAGTTAGGTGGCAATTTCAACGTAGGTAAGGTTGGGGATTGGAAAGGGGTTTTCTTTTACCAGGGTAGAGAATGTAGGAGATGGAGTTCTAGAAGTTTTTAGAATTGGATGAGTGCATAGATTGAAGCTTGTAGTAGTAAGCTTTGCGGCCTTTTGTTTTTTTGTGGAGTTCTGGAGTCGCTTAAATCCTTGGAGATGGGGGTTTTGTTTTTCTCATATTGCTTCCATTTTATCTCTCTCTGGTGCATAGTTTAGTTTCTTTTGGTAGCCAGGGGCAGGGATTGGTTTTGATGTGCTTGGTCTTAAGGAGGGCTTGCTGGGTAAATAGGCTTAGGAATGACTGGTTGAAATATGATACAGCATTGTCCAGTAGAAGGGTATTTAGAGGTGTCCAGTCAGTATGCCTTAGGCATTCTGAGAGAGTTAGAGGGGTGAAAAAAGAGAGGTTACTGGTTTGAATGTAGTGGTGCTGTTTTTGTAGAGGAGAGGGGAGCTGGTAGACTAAAGCTGGTAAGTGATCACGGAGAGGGTCAGGTAGTATTCCAGCAGTGGAGATGAGATTGGGGTGTGAAGTTAAGATCCAGTCAATGATGGTACTGGAGGTACCATCTTTATTTGGTCTGGTTGGAGAATTTATAAGTTGGGAGAAATTGTACAGATTGTTTGGGAAGGGGCTTCAGAGTTAAGGGAGGCCCAGTTAATGTTCATATCAACTAGGATTTAGGTTTCTTTTTTGATTTAGGAAAACCAGGAGATGTTCAAGTGTTTTGATATCACCTGGGCGGGAATATAGAGGGCTCTGATGCAAAAAGACTTGTGGTTAAGTTTTAATAAACCACTTGTAATTTCAGCATTAGCAAAGTTTGAGTTTTTCACTTAATGAAGGGGCCTACCTATTACTCCTCCACTGGTATCTGCAGACCCAAGTGTGAGGAAGATGGTTTGAGTGTTAAAGGCTTATTTACATAAAGTGGCTGTCCTTGGGAGATGAGCAGTGAATGAATAGTGTTGAGGTGGTTTCCAAGTGTGGAACTAACGGGTGTTGGGTGAGGATCAGAAGACTTTTTTTTTTTCCTCTCCTTTGTTTCTTTAACCAGATAATTGAACACCTCTCAAACCCTTTTTGCCCACAGCTTGGATCACAAGGACAAAAATAACGCACTTGGGCAGTTTAGTGTAGCCATTCGGACTTTGTGGATGATTAGGAAGTATGAGTACCCAGAGAACTATACAAACATGGGTCGAAAATGCAATACTCCATACAGACATTTTGAGCAGATGTTAGTAGTAAACCCAGGTAATTGAACTGAGAGCTGCCCAAAAGACTGTAAAAACTTATCACGTCAATGTTCCTTCCAAATTAATGGAGGAGGCTTGTGCATTGCTTGTAATATTTAAAACAAGTCTCCTGTGGTCTGTCCAGTAAAAGATGACCTGTTCAGTGAGGAAATATTTAAGAAATTTTGTAAAACTACCATATGAAGAAAAATGCTTATTAAAATGTTTATTTCAGGGTCCAATGTGTGACCTGTTGTGGTCTGACCCAGATGATCGTGGTGGTTGGGGCATTTCTCCTCGAGGTGCTGGCTACACATTTGGACAGGATATATCCGAAACTTTCAATCATGCTAATGGCCTTACATTGGTTTCAAGAGCTCACCAGCTTGTGATGGAGGTAAGATGTCTAGTTAATTAATTTTTGATTTTATCTATATTTTAGTAGTTTGGAAAAGGTAACAAAAAGCCTTTGTGTTAACAGTAGGGATGTTTACATTTGTCTTCCTTGACCACCAACATTGGTGTCAAAAAATGTGTTCACTTGACACTTTACTCCATCTTTTTTTAAACTCCTGCTGCAGGAAAGCATGACTAAACTTTGAGGTTCTGATCTTTAGCTAATTTCTTAAAGCTGTAGTCATCCATTTTCGTGAACTGGTTGAGTGTGACAGTGATTGCAAGTTTAGCAGGGCATGTTGTATTTCCCCATCATTCTTCAACTTCCTCCTGTGAAATTTCTATTCTGGAGTCTAGTATGTGTCCTGTCCTCATTGAGCTGTGTGGTACCTGTCCTGCGAGAAGCACTTGGGTGACATCTTTTTTTAGTGCCCATATCACCTCATTGTAGTTTCTCATCACCTCATTGTAGTTTCTCATTAGTCCAGGAAACCTGTACGCTCTGGATTGCTGAACTGTCATCAAGAAAAGTGAACCCAACTACTCTACTAAGGTGCTTTAGGCTTTCAGGGCAACCCAACATCCATGTATCCTACAGGTAGTCACAAGTATAACAGTGGTGTAGTACGGAAACCTACAAGGAGGGTAGGTAAAATGGTTGGAAAGATGTTTTCATCTTCATGCTTCTTGCATCACCTTGGACTACAGCTGTGTATCATACAAGTTGTAGATCCAGGACCAGTATTCACAAATGGCTATTAAACTTGGGGATGTTCTCACTCTTAGAACTGGAGTGATACAGTCCTGTATCTTTTTGACTGAACTCTCATCAGACCAGAGGGTTCTACTCTGGGTACCCCTGCAAGATCACATAAGTCGTAATTGCTTTACCCATTCCATGAATGAGAAGTTTGCATCAGTTTAGACTTACTGTGGTAACTGTATTAATAACCACAAACTCAGAGGAAAGCTGTATTTAATCCTCAGCAACTTGTCTAGATAAGGCATGGTATGAATATGTTCCAGTAAGATTGCTGTGCCTCTGCTTCTCTCTTCTTGGGGAAGCAGCATTCATATATTCCCTTCAGATGCTAACTCAGAAAAGTATATTCTGAAT